>NC_052488.1:12632319-12738349 GCF_009730915.1 Dioscorea cayenensis subsp. rotundata | reverse complement strand
CTTTTCTCTCATTTTCTTCGCAAACTACGACTAGATTCTCTTGTTGGTGTTGTTGATGATGTTGTTGAATTGTTGTTGTTGTTGTTGTTGTTAAATATTAACACAAACATCAAGCTTGATCAAGAGAAAGAGGTTGACAAGTAATATTGTCAAACATGTAATAAAAGAATGCCTTGCATTTAATGTTGACATGAAATTTTCAACTTCATGACCAATATAATTTGGACATATCAGCTTTGGAAACATTGTAAAACAAAATAAAATTAAGAATAATTGCATTAGAACAAAGTGACCATTAGCATTAATGGCCATTTATACTTTTCATCTTTAAGACTGAAAACTTGAAAAAAATATTTTAGGTCAACAATCTAATAATAACATCATAAGTTGTTAGGTTAAAGAAATTAAAAAAAAAAAATATTAAAATAACTGGGAAGCACTAATAGAAACTACACATCAAGAAGAAGAAACTCTTGGGCATTATAATTGTTGGATGTGGGTTCTGTGGGTCCCAGCTAGTCCCACATGTTGATACACTCAAACTAAACTCCTTCTCCTTTTTAGTCCCACATTGTGTATTTAAGAGACTTGTTAAAGATCTCTTGGCTATAAATATATGTCCAACCATGAACCCTAAACATACACTTACTTACTTACTTCTCTCACATTCTCTTTCTCCTGGGTGTGCTCTTTTGCGTACCTGGAAAACCCAAATATTCTTGTTTTTATTCTGTGGTTCTTTGCTTGAACCTTGCCGGCGTGCTTGGGATATCTCGACGCCGAACGTGCTAGGTTACGAGAGTTCTTCCTTCCCTGGTTGGTGTATCCTTCGCTTGCAGTGAAGCCGGAAAATCGTGCACGAGGAAGGCCAATACTGCATTAGGGCAATGCTTACACACGGCTACCGCACGATGCAAATTTCTAAGTATTATTTTGAATTATTACTATAGTTTGTGCTTGATTGCATCTTATATTTCTAAAGTCTTCGTTTGTAATATATGCATGCTATATAGATAGTATATTTCCTACAATCTAAAGTTGAATTGTTGTCTTATACTGTCACGCATCAAACTCGACTCGCTAGACCCGGTGCACCGACAAACTGCCACACACCTACAAGGCCAATACCTAGTAGGCGTGCAAGGCCTCAAAACCCGATTCTCAAAGCGGTGAGCTATAAAACTCCGGATCTGAAAAAAATTGAACAACAGATTATGAGCTTGACAGCATAGTAAATACACACTAAACAAACCGGGATCATAAAAGTTTCAAAATTTCAAGACTCACACAAGTATTATAAGAAAACGTTATTGAGCTTGACAGCATGTTTGTCCCACAAAAAACTATTGCCAAAACAAAATATCAGAGGTCATATGTTTTTCCTCGGTGACCTGAGCCATAATATTAGAGGTCATAAGTTTACCATCGGTGACCCGAGGCAGAATTATAAGAAGAAGTTATTCTTCACCGGTGGAACGATAGGAAACTATAGTTTCTATTTCACAGATACATGTCAAAACGGTCAATGTTTAACCCCCAATGACAGGGTTATTGCAAAGTTAGTTGGGGACTACAAGTTGCTATGTCAAAATAAGTAATGCCCAAACACTTATCAAAACATAATACAAAAATTTGATTATCCCATTTTCAGATAAAAATAATTCCAATTCATTTCCAAATCTCAACACTTACATATGAATTGCAAATTATTAAAAATAAGTAATTCAAAATATAAATCAAAATAATAAGTATTATTCTCAAAAATTTCAGAAATTTAGGAAACTGTAATTCTCAAGTATATACATATAATAGGATTTATATGTGGGATACTTACCTGTCTAACGACCAGATTTCAAATTCACACCAATCGAGTTTTCTTGGAAAGCCCTATATTTGGGAATAACCCATTAGAATTATAGACAAAACAAAATCTAAAATTCACATGAATGCAAAAATATTTTCAAGACACTAACGATGCTACAAAAGTCAAGACTAATAACTAATTTCCCTTAAGATTAAAATCAACATAGCTTTGCAAATTCTAACTTAAATCAGAAATTTCAAACTTCTAAAAAACACTAGATATCTACATCTATAACATAACCAAATCTCACAAAGATTTGAGAACTGCAAAATTTAAGCGATCACTTTTAAAAATCATAATTATGCAAACCAACAATTTTAGACATGCCTCTTCCAATGAATATATCTCGTACTATATAACTTCAAATAAGATTATGCTTTAGGATCATATAATTAACTCGAAATTGAACAACGTTCTTATTAAACATGAGTCCTGAGTCAATATCTAAGATCCTCAAATTCTCTAATCAAACATCATGCTTCCTGCAGAAATGCCATTGAGCACGACTAAATAAATCTGATTATATCTCACAAATTACATGGCTAAAAATTCTGAAATTTTTTAGAGTCAAAGATAAAATTATCCTCTATAACTTTCTTATATAAATCTAAATCTAAATCAGAACTTACAACATAAAATTAATCAAACATGTTCAAGGACAGGACAAAAATCCTGTCCGCGTCACCTGCATCTAAAACTTATAATTTACATGACACGTATGTAAAAATTCTGAAATTTTGCAGGTAGTTAGCCAACGTCAATCTATACAAGTTTTTTATTCTACTATCCTCTCTAAAATCGAAGAGGGGTTACTGCTATGATAACAAGAATTTTTGAATCTTATTCTCAAATTAAATACAATCAATATCGTCACCAAACCCTAACCCTGACTAGTATCATGCCACAACAATCATAAGAAAGAGCATAAAAAAAAAAATCAGAACCATACCTCCATAATAACAGTGAAACAAAACCCTGATGACGAGACCCTTCTCCCATACTTGCCGTCTACACCACCAGCAAATAACTTATAATTTATAGGATACTTATGTAAAAATTTGCAAATTTTGCATGTACTTTGCCAATGTCAATCTCTACAGGTTTCTTATTCTGAATTCGGCCTCTAAGACCTCTAAAATCGAAGAGGGGTTACTGCTATGCGAACGGGAAATTCTGAATCTTATTCTCAAATTAAATCAAATCAACATCCTCACCAAACCCTAACCCTGACTAGTATCATGCAACAACAATCATAAGAAAGAGCATAAAAAAAAAAATTAGAACCTTACCTCAATAATAACAGTGAAACGAAACCCTGACGACGAGACCCTTCTCCCGTACTCACCGCCGACACCACCCGCAAATAGGGAGAGAAAGAGATGAGGCAAGGTCTCTCTCTCTCTCTCTTTTATATCTAAACGGCGATCTAAAACCAAAGGAGATGAAGAGACGGCTAGGGATTTGAAACAAAAAAAATAAAATCAACGGCTATGATTTTTAGAAAAAGCAACGGCTAGTATTTAATTAACGGATGAGGCTCACAATCTCCCCTCCTTTAAAAGAGTTTAGTCCTCTAAACTCAAACTTGATCCATCAAAGAAGACTTCCAGTAAGATTCAGACTATGAGGAATTTTGAGCATCATCGATTTAGCTTATATGATTCAAAGTATAATGGATTCAAACAAAACTTGACTGATGATACTTATAAGGATGATGGTCACAACAAATGGACCTCAAACCAAGTTAGGGTTTTGCACCAACTTATATCAAACATAACATAGAAATCAATGCCCTTGGACATTCTCTAATAATCATCAATCTGAGCATCTATGATCGTGTTACTTGTCATCTAACTCTCAAATAGGATTTTGAACCGCAAATACTTGACCGCCATTATAATCCATCAAAACTCGATTAGAATCATCAATTCTTGTAGCATCCCATGGATATGATGACTAAATCAACCAGGTTTAGACAATATTAAAATGTCATCAGTTTCTTTCTCATCCACTGGAATACATGTTGCCTACTAAAATCACGAGACATGATTATCATATATATAATTTTAATTTTACAACCAGCAAGCATTTATGAAAATAATGGAGAACATTAAAATTATGCACATACTCAAGTCCAACAATATTAGGGCACTCATAATTTTTCCTCATTAACTCGAAAAATCCAAATTGCTTATAGACCCAACCAAAAATCGTAAGTCAAAAACTTCATTGTATATAAATAGGAATAAAAGACATTACTCATTTTGGAAACAAGTAGCCTTGACAAAATTTCCCAGCTCAATAAATGTCTTTTGCCTTACTAACATCAACAATGTAATAAATTTATCATTACATTAGCAATCATCAAGTATTCACAAACCTTAAATTTGCTTGATTTCATTTTTTTCACAAATCAAATATTATAGCAGTACTTAAACTTGGAAAACCTCATGATTCCTATTTCAAATAAATTTAGACTCACCAATATACAATGTGACCAAGTTTTATAATATTCTCAGCTTTCATCAAATTATGGCATCAATATGAATCTCACCCAATATTTGCACATTTATATTCCAGGTTAGTCTTACAATATTATGAATATCTTTCAAACTACACATCTAATTATAGAAATATTCTACAGACAGGTAGTTAAGATCATATTGAACAAGTTATCTATAATGCACTTTGGCCAAATCTTCATCTAGAATCATGAAAAATACCATTTAATCTTTAACATCTGCACAACAGTAATATCCGGAGTAGACCTTATTATAAGAGAATATCTCCAAGGATACACATCTAATAAATTCAAAATTTTGCTGGTAGATAGCTATGGATAAATGCCACAATTCTCTAGTTTTAAACTTCCCCAAAATTCTATATCTATAGTTCCTACATTTGGACAAAATTTCAGTCACCTCAAATCAAAATCTTGAAAGTCAGAATTCCTATGCTTCAATATACAGCCATACAAGAGCACAGCTCTAATCAAGTTTTTTTCTAATCATCATACTGAAAATTTTGAAATCCTTTTATTCTCTTCATATCAAAGGACCAAGTCAAATAACACCAAATACAATACAATCCTAAAAGATCCAATCACAAATTTCAACCAAAGTAAGAGTTTTCAATTAATTCAAAATATCAAAAACAAACACTAAAATCCTGATATGCAACTTCCGACAATGAAAAGAAAAGAAAAAAATTGCATCTACATGAATATAGCGAGAACCAATCCTTTTCTGGTCCCATAAAGTCTTAACATTATCAATCAACACTATTATGGAAGTCCAAGAAAATTAATGCAGGGAGGTAACTAATACACATGCTAATTAATTACCAACAGTCCATGACCACCAAAATTGTTTTACTAAGAATAAAGAGGGTCGCTAGTAGAGAACCCTCGAATCGTGCTAAAAACACCAAGTCAATAACAAAAGACTATTCAAGGACAAGTTCAAGGATGCAAATCAAAGCTATAGGTTAGGTCAAAATTGGAACTAAACATTCTATCGGGCACACTAATATCATCCAAATTTTACTAGATCTCTGATACCACAAATTTGTCACGCTTCGAACCCGGTTTGCCAGACCCGGTGCGACAACAAATGACTGCACACCTACAAGGCCAAGGCCCATTAGGCGTGTAAGGACTCAAAACCCGATTCTCAAAGCGATGAGCTATAAAACTCCTGATCAGAAAAAAAAATTAAATAATAGATTATGACCTTGACAACCTAGTAAGTACCTACTAAAAAAAATCGGGATCATATAAGTTTCAAAATTTCAAAACTCAAATAAATATAATAAAATACAAGTTTATCATAATAAAATTTAGAAGTCATGTTTTTTTAATAAAACATAACTGATCAAAAAGTAAAGCATGTATGTCCCATAAATAACTATTGCTAAAACAAAACATCAGAGGTGATATGTTTACACTCGGTGACCCGAGCAAGAATATCAGAGTTCATATGTTTCCCCTCGGTGACCCGAGCCAGAATTATCGGAAGTCGTTATTCTTCACCGACGGAACGCTGGGAAACTATAGTTTCTACTTCACAGATACATGTTGACACGGTCAATGTTTAACCCCCAAAGATAAGGTTATTGCAAAGTTAGTTGGGGACTACAAGTTGCTATGTCAAAATAAGTAATGTCCAAACACTTATCAGAACAGAATACAAAAATTTGATGATCCCGTTTTCAGATAAAAATAATTCCAATTCATTTCCAAATCTCAAGACTTACATATGAATTGCAAACTATTAAAAAATGTAATTCTAAATATAAATCGAAATAATATGTATTATTCTCAAAAATTTCAGAAATTTTGAAAACTAGAATTCTCAAGTATATACATATAATAGGATTTATATGTTGGATACTTACCTATCTACCGACCAGATTTTGAATTCACACAAATCGAGTTTTCTCAGAAACTCCTATATTTTGGAATAACCCATCAGAATTATAGACAAAACAAATTCTAAAATTCACATGAATCCAAAAGCATTTTAAAGACACTAACGAAGATACAAAAGTCGAGACAAATAATTAATTCCCCTTAAGATTGAAATCAACATAGCTTTGTGAATTCTAACCTAAATCATAAATTTTAAACTTCTAAAAAACACTAGACAACTACATCTATAACATGACCGAATCTCACAAAGATTTGAGAACTGCAAAATTTAAGCGATCACTTTTAAAAATCATAATTATGCAAACCAACAATTTCAGACATGCCTCTTCCAATAAAAATATCTCACAACATATAACTTCAAATAATATCAGACTTTAAGATAATATAATTAACTCAAAACTGAACAACTTTCTTAATAAACATGAGTCCTGATTCAATATCTAAGATCCATAAATTCTCTTATCAAAATTCATGATTCCTGCAGAAGTGCCATTGAGCACCACTAAATAAATATGATTATATCTCACAAATTACATGGCTAAAAATTCTGAAATACTTCAGAGTCAAATATAAGATCATCCTCTATAACTTTATTATATAAATCTAAATCTAAATCAGAACTTACAACCATAAAAATTAATCAAAAACTTGTTTAAGGGCAGGGACAAAAAAATCCTCGTCTCGTCAATCTGCATCTAAAACTTATAATTTACAGGATACTTATGTAAAAATTATGAAATTTTGAAGGTACTTAGCCAACGTCAATCTCTACAAATTTCCTATTCTACTATCCTCCAAATTCAGCCTCTAAAAACTCTAAAATCGAAGAGGGTTTACTGCTATGCTAACAGGAATTTCTGAATCTTATTCTCAAATTAAATCAAATCAACATCCTCACCAAACCCTAACCTTGATAGTATCATGCCACAACTTTCATAAGAAAGAGCATCAAAAAAATAAATCAGAACCTTACCTCAATAATAACAGTGAAACGAAACCCTGACGTACGGACACCCTTCTCTCGTCCTCGCTATCGACACCACCCGCAAATAGGGAGAGAAAGAGATTAGGCAAGGTCTCTCTCCCTTTTATCCCTAAACGGCGATATAAAACTAAAGGTGATGAAGTGACTTCTAGGGTTTCGAAACTAAAAAATAAGATCAACAGCTATGATTTAAAGTAAAAGCAACGGCTAGGATTTAATTAACAAGTGGGGCTCACATATACCTAATCTGTTTAGCTGCAAGTATATTTCTATATTTTGTAAGCATATTCTGCAATACTCTATTCTGTACATATAATAATGTAGAATACCATATTCCCGTATGTATACTACTGTACATTATATTTTTGTATGCAGAAAATTTATAGACTATATTTTATATGTAAAAATTCATGTATACCATTTTCATACATGTAATACTGTAGCTCATATTTCTGTATGTATATTTCTATAATGTTGTATTTATGCAAGTTAAATTCCTGCAAATTAATTTTTTACAATTTATATCAGTTCTTTACATTCTAAAAATGTTAAAACTTGCTTGTGTCACACCCACCCCTTCTACTGAGGTAAATGTGGCACACATCAGTTAAAAATCTATTTTAATTGGAAAATTGACACCCCTGAAAAACCAAATTAGATTTACAGAAAAATATTAACAACTTTTAAACAAACTACAGGTTCAAATACATGAATACAACAAACATATTTAATCCAATTTGCGGCTACAACTGGTACAAAATCACGACACCAACACATAGAAAGAAAATTGACCCATTGTAACACTACACTCAACCCTGACTGGCTTTATGCTCGGACAGCCAATCTAGTAGGGTCCTGCTCCCGCAACTGTAGCACATTTCAATTGGTCGATAGTGGTTCAATAATTTCAAATAATTAAATATAGCGTATATAAAGTATATCAAGATCCATTCCTAAGAAAAACTTCCTAAATTTCCCAAATACAAGAATTTTTCTCAAAATACAACTTTAAAGAGCTTTTAAAACATAAATTCATCATGAATCATCATCAAATCACTTTTTCAAGGAAATATGAATCTTTGTGAGAGACTGCCCTCCTAAGAGCGATAGCTGGGCTTTACCAACTCATCACAATCCAAAATAACATGCTTTATACAACTGAACTGTAAAACCAATCTCAAATCACTAGCCTTAAAACATTCCCCAACTTAGTTGCCATCACGACTAGGTTGAGAGTCATCAAGGTATTCATAACCCTGACGTTGGCCATTGAGATCCCCGTGTGGTGACCTCGGGTTTCTCACATAAAAAAAACCCTGCCAATGGCTCCACGCATCTCTTGACCGGGGTAAACTCAGGGTTAACCATACCTCCTCCCATCAGGCCGGACCCTGGGACCCCCACTGTAGTGTCGAACTAAAGTACATAATCAGCATTAAAATCCTGTGAAAGCTCAATATCACAATACATGCATAATGCCCGCAAAGTCCAAATCCAGGACACCATTCCTATACCAAGAATGAAAATCAATTTCACAAGCATTGACGGTAAAATCATTTTAATATGCACACATAGTTTCACAAATCATTCCAAAGTCAAGGTACACATAACTATTAAAATAAATACATAAAAATAATAATTAAAACATATATACATGTATTTTCCATAGTTGAAATAAGGTATAATTGTACGACACTAGATATACTAATACGATTGCTATCGCATAGCAAACTGCAAATTAAAATAAATAACCTTTAACAATCTAAATAATTAAATAATATAAAATGAAATAATTAAACAATTAATTCCAAATAGTAGCCATTAAATAATTATTTCAAAATAATAGCAATTAACCAATTATTAAAAATAGTAGTCACTACCAACTCACCTGGTCTCCCTTGGTTTTCTTGCGAGGCTTGGAACTTTCTCCCAAGCCTGAACAACACCTAACAAGAGAACGGAAATAAAATAAATAAAATGCAGGCTAATGACGAAATTGAACCCAAACGAAAATAAATAAAAAAAACCAATAATTGACTCTCTAATTGGACCTACTCAATCCAACCGATTATAACCCTACCTTGTATAATTAAACTGGTCTCCACTCACAATTAAACCAAACTCAATTTGGGCCAAACCATTCTGAACTAGCCTGAACCAATCTTAATTTCGCTAAACCAATTTCAATTTCACCAACCAACATTGAACCAATTCCAATTGTTATACAAAATCTCATGAACCAGCTTGGTTCAACTGAACCCAATTTTTCTTGAATCAGTTCATCCCTAAGTCATTAGCCTAAAATCTGAACCAGGCCCAAATCAAACTCAACCAACTTAACCTAAATTCAACCCAACTCAATTACACATTGAGTCCAAACCAAATTAATTCTCAATTGGTTGCACTAAATTAATTCTTTACTCTTATTCAAACCCAAATGAACGCAACCTATTTCAACTTGGTTAGCCAAACCCAACTCCAATCCAATTAAATGAACTTGACTAATTTAAATCAACCCCACTTTACTTGATTTGATCAAGCCCAACTCAACCAATTTGGTTAAGCTTAACCACTTAATCTCCACCCATTATCATCACCATTTTAATCATCATTATCCACTTAATCATCATCAACAACTTGATAATCAAAACAAACCGTAATCCCGTTTGATACAGTAATCTACAGTAACCCCGAAAATTCATCCTCCATTCCAAGCAAAATCCTACTCAAATACAAAGATTTTTCCAAACAAAATTGAAGCACCACTCATTACTAACAACAATTAATCATTTCCATCATCAAACCCTTTCTCTTCTCCAAGAAAAATGAGATTTTTCAATCCAAAATACACACATACATCCAAGTATATGAATAAATAAACCACCAAAATCCTTACCAGTGAATGCTTCATCCCATCCCCTCCATCAAGCACCAAGCTTCTTCTTTCCCAAAATCCTCAAATTTCTTTTTTTTTTTCTTCTATCTTCTCTCTTTCTTTTCTCTCACCGGTTTAGAAGCTCTTTGATGAAGAAGAAAGCTTCACCTTATCCAATACCTTATTTTCTCTTTAACTCATCTCTTTAAGTTAATGTCTGCCAAAATTCACTATCGGTTCCTAAAAATAAAATTTCTTATAAAAAGATCCCTTAAAAGTCATCAATAGTCCTTAAATCATGAAATATTATTTCCATAAGGTCCCTACAAACTTCCCTTTCAGTCCTTTATTTCCGGAAACACTTCAGATCAAACCTTTTTATTACTTGTGAACCCAAAATTTTCTATAAATTTTCACACTTAGGTCCTTGTTATTTCCACTTGGGTTTCTCAACAAAACTGCTCTACACAAAAACCTTACTGCAACTGTGATAATACCCTCAATAAAATTTCTTAAAGGTTTCCAAAGGTTTTCGATATTACAGCTTGTGTCACATTATTAGACCTTGAACATGATTAACGTACATTACACACACATGGATGCACAATCTGACACTTCATGTAAACTTGTCAAGTTTGATGGTAATGTGAACTTTAGAAGGTGGAAACATCAGGCTGAATTTTGCTTGTACACCTTAGGAGTATCCACAGTCCTTACTCTATCCTCTAATTCTGATTCCTCTGATCTTGATCCTAGTGGACTTCGCCGATTATCCATCTCGACTGTAGACCAAACCTTTAGCTCCCTAGCTCCTAGTAGAACTGCTGAATAGATTGATTTCCAATGTCACTATAGAATTCTTAGCATTGTTTTTGATCGTCTTTATGACAAATACTTTGATTATAAGACTGCTAAGGATATATGGAGTGCCCTAAAAAAGGAGTACGACCCTTTTATTGCTACTATGATTAGCCACCTGAGCATAAAGTTTGAGAACTACAAGATGGTAAATGGGGCAGAGTTGGGAGAATAGATTCACACCTTTCAGGACTACCTTAGTGCCATAGAGGAGCCACATTGTGTCCATTCTCCTGAACAAGCTACCACCTTCTTTGGTTATGCTTTGCGAATGGACTTAAACACATGATTGATTCCTTAGACCTTGTAGGAGTTTACAACACCATTAGAATTAAGGAAGCCAACCGAATCTTCTCTAAGGGTGTAGATTCTCATAAAGGCTGGGTTTATCTAGATAAACATAGTGGTAGCCTTAATAGTTCTAAAAGCTTTAAGAATTCCCACTTTTCTGATAGAGCTTGCCAAAACCAAACTTTATGAGAAAAGTTCTAAACATTGGTTTGTTTGTGGTAGGACAAACAATGTTACTCGTGATTGCTGCTTCCGTAAGACTGAACCTGTTAGCAAAAATTTCGGTCCATCCAAACCGAAAGTAAATGTGCTTAAGATGGGTGAACCCTCCTCTATGACTTTCTTTAGGTTAGTGTCCTTCATTCCTTCTATCAATTTGACTTGTCAAAACCAAGAGTGGTTCCTTGATTCTAGTGCTAACATCCACATTTGTGATGAACGTTTTGGTTCTCCACTTTTCAGGTCTCAAGTGGAGGATGTGTGACTCTTGGAAGCGGCTCAATAGCATATGTGTTAGGAAGATGACGGATTGATTCGAAGATGACATCTGGGAAAGTTCTTACCCTGTTAGTCGTTCAGCATGCACCCGATATTAGGAAAAATCTGATCAGTAGTTCCCTTTTGATTCAGTCTGGTAATAAGATTATACTTGAGTCAAACCATCTTGTAATCTCCAGAAGTAATCTTTTTGTTGGTAAAGGTTTGGTATCCAGTGGTCTGTTCAAGCTCAATGTATGTGAACCTTCTGATTTATCTTTTAATGAAAGTTATGATTATCCTTCTTCTTCTTCTTCTGTTGTTTTGAATATTGAGTCTTGTGATTTTTGGCATGGAAGATTGGGTCATGTGAACTTTAGATCCATTAGAAGGTTAATGAACCTTGAACTGATTCCTAAATCCAAGATTGATCAATGTTTAAAATGTTAGATCTATGTTCAAGCCAAATTACTCAAGAAACCTTTTACTCGCATTCACAGTAATTCTGAAGTTCTTGATTTGATCCAAAGTGATATTTGTGATTCTTGTAGACCTCATACTAAAGCAAAAAAGCGCTATTTCATTACCTTTATCAATGATCATTCCCGATTATGTTATACCTACCTAATCAAATCCAAAGATGAAGCCCTTAGCAAGTTCATGATTTCAAAGCCAAAGTTAAGAACTAGCTAGGCAAGACTATTAAGGTTCGTAGATCTAATAGAGGTGGAGAGTTTACTTCTAATGATATGTCTTCATTCTGTGAATAGAATGGGATTGTGCATGAGTTTACTACTCCTTACACTCCTGAGTTCAATGGAGTTGCTTAAACGATAAATAGGACATTGATATACATGGTAAATGCCATGCTATTAAGTTGTGGTGTACCCAAGAACTTGTGGTGGGAGGCTTTGCTCTCAGCATGCTTTATCTTAAATAGGATTCCATTTAAGGGTCATAGCACAACACCCTATGAACTTTGGAAAGAAAGATCCCCACAGCTCAACTACTTCAAAGTGTGGGGGTGTCTAGCTGAGGTCAAGATCCCTAATCTTAGAACCCGGAAGGTAGGCCCTAAAACCCCAGATGCAGTGATTGTAGGGTATGCCCTAGATAGTAATGTTGGGGGATTCCTAGTTATTAACTCAAAGGTGAGTTAAATAGCTAGAAACACCATCATTGAAGCTAGAGATGATGCCTTCCTATAAGAACATCTTTCCTCTGAGATCAGCCTCCAGTCCTACTCCTTCTGTAGCTCTAACCTCTAGCTTTAATTCTGGTTTAGATGCTATTCCTATACCGGAATTCAGAAGAAACAAAAGAGGTAGAGTGGAAAGGAGGCTACTACCATTTATCAGGAGGCTATGACTTCTGCTGATTCAGTTTTCTGGAAAGAAGCTGGAGATGATGAGTACCACTCAATTATGAGTAACCACACCTGGATACTTACTTCCTTGCCTCTTTGGAGTAAACCTTTGGGCTGTAAATGGATGTTCTAGAAGAAGTTTAGATCTGACGAATAAATTGAGAAGTTCAAAGCCAGGTTAGTAACGAAAAGGTTCAGACATAAAGAGGGACTCGATTACTTTGACACCTACTCACTAGTTGCTCGCACCACCACCATTAGGATTCTTGTAGCACTTGCCTCTGCTTTCAGTCTTGAAATCCATTATATGGATGTAAAGGCTGCTTTCCTGAATGGTGCTTTACAGGAAGAAATTTACATGGAGCAACCTGAAGGCTTTGTTGTCCCTGGACAAGAGCACAAGGTCTGCAAACTTGTAAAATCTCTTTATGGACTGAAGCAAGCCTCTTAGCAGTGGCATGCCAAGTTTGACTATACAATCATATCTTATGGATTTGTTGTAAAAAACTATGACAGGTGTGTTTACAGTAAATTAGTAGATGCCAAATGTGTTATTGTGTGGTTATATGTTGATGATTTACTTATCTTTGCTTTTGATCTTGATCTTGTTTGTGATGTCAAGAATTTTCTGAGCAGTAAGTTTGATATGAAAGATCTAGGAGAAGCTGATGTTATCCTAAGAATCAAGCTTAATATATCGGTATATGGCATTATTTTATCTCTATCTCATTACATTGAGAAAGTGTTGGAAAAATACGGATATCTAGATTGCAAATCTGTTGCTACACCTTTTGATCCCAGTGTACACATTAAGAAGAACAAAGGTGAACCTGTGAATCAGGATCTCTATACTCAAATCATAGGATCCATGATTTATCCGTCGAACATAACTAGACCTGACATTGCGTATTTTGTATCTTGATTGAGTAGATATACCAGTAACCCAAATCAAGAACACTGGTTTGCTCTTGAGAGGGTTCTTAGTTTCCTAAAAGGCTCAATGTCTTTTGGGTTGAGGTATTCCTAGTGTGGTAGAGGGATATACAGATGCCAACTGGATATCTGACTCAGTGGATCTTAAGTAACCTCAGGCCAAGTATTTTTACTTGGTGGAGGAGTTGTCTAATGGAAATCTGTAAAGTAGAAGCTCAATGCTAGGAACACCATGGAAGCTGAATTAATTGTGCTTGATTTTTACATGTACAAATGCTGAGTGGATTACAAAATTAACGTTCTAAGATTCCTATTATGTCTTCTCCTATGCATCCTATTGCTATACATTGTGATTCTAAATCTGCTATTGAACTGTGCAAGCGTGAAAGTACTAACGATAAAATGTAGGCATATGAGGATTCGCCATAAATCAGTATGGAGACATCTGAAGCAAAGGTGAGCATTGATTACATAAAGTCATAGCTAAATCTAGCAGATTGCCTGACTAAAGGCTTATCGAGACAAATGATAACCGAGGCGTCGAGGGGAATGGGGCTAAGCCCATAAAGGTTAATAACAATAGTGACCCTACTTTTTTGAATGGAGATTCCATGATAGAAGTTCAAGGGGAAGCTATTGATTGGTTGATTGGGAGAACACCCTATGTATATTTGAGATATGTACATTACATTCCTTTGACGTGTGCTCTCATGTAGTGGTGTAAATATCTTTATAGATCTCACCTATTTGGAGATAGCTGTTAGGCAGCAGCTATGAGAGTCAGCGGACTAACTCTCTAATAATCTCCATGAAATGATATCGAGCCCATGGCTAATAACACACCAACCAAGTTTATCCAAGTGCAAGAACAAGATCATCATTAAAGTTCAATTATGATTCAAGGAGTTGTAGTTCAAAAACTCAGTTCACTACTGTTTCTATCAGTTGGAAACTCTAATGAAAGGTTAAGGTTCAAGTCTTCAAAGACACCTTAGCTTGATCGAGTGAAAAACCAAGGTCCAGGTTGTTTATTCCTTCATTGTTCTTTTGATCGTTTACTTTTGATTGATTATATTTAGAGAATCCTTGTTGCATTTGTTACGGTTGTTGGTCGTACTTTGGTTTTAAGTGTAGTGGGGGATTGTTAGAAGTGGGTCCTGTGGGTCCTAGCTGGTCCCACATATTGGTATACTCAACCCAAACTCCTTCTCATTTTTTAGTCACACATTGTGTATTTAAGTGAGTTGCTAGAGATCTCTTGACTATAAATATATGTCCAACCATGAACCCTAAACACACACTTACTTCCTTCTCTCACATTCTCTTTCTCCTGGGTGTGCACTTTTGCGTACATGGAAAACCCAAATATTATTGTTCTTATTCTGCAGTTATTTGCCTGAACCTTGTGGGTGTGCTTGGGATATCTCGACGCCGAACGTGCTAGGCTACGAGAGTTCTTCATTCCCGATTTAGTGTTTCCTTCACTTGCAGTGAGGATGGAAAATCTTGCATGAGGGAGGCCAATTCAGCGTTAGGGCAATGCTTACGCATGCCTACCCCAGGCTGGAATTTTCTAAGTATTATTTTGAATTATTATTGTAGTTTGTGCTTGATTGCATCTTACATTTATATAGTCTTCGTTTGTAGTATTTGCATGCTATATAGATAATATATTTCCTACAATAATGTCAGTGAGATGGTTGATCGCACCAAAATGAGAAAGGTTCTTGTTCTAATGATAATTTCATGAATGTTATATCATTCAAAATAAAGAAATCAGTAGGCTATTATTGAATCTCGTAAGGAATGGTGTAAGTATGGCCATTAGTCTTGTTGCCAATAAGACAATAATAAATTAGGGGAAGCTATTTATTGATATAAATCTTGCAAATCTTCTAATGGAATTAAGAGAAATAGCAAATAAAGATGGGAAGAAACGTGTCAACATGATAAAAGAACATTGATACAAGGAGTTTTGGCTAATTCAAAGACCCAATTTTTTTTTAAAAAAAAACTCAAATCTTTAAGTCCTATGTGGGTTGAGCAACCAAGAGGAAACTATACCCACCCAACAACAAAAGAGAATATGTTGGACTTCATGCACAGTTAAAAACATGGAATAGAAAAATAAATAACAAAATAATATTTTTTGGGCAAATTTAGAGTAACAATACAAATTTATAGTAACAATATAATTATGTTTTGGAATATTTTTGAGATGTTTTCAATGATTAAACCTTTAAACAGTCTATCCAAAAGATATACATCTGAGACAGAAACTTGATATCCCGCTGGTGGCAAACTAGGAGTGTGGGCCATTAATTGAGATCCTATTGAAGGTAGGATAGGTGATGATAGTCATTCAACATAAGGTGCACACAAGAAGTTAGTGATCACACATCATGTTCAAGATTAATAATGGTACAACATTCAAAAAAGTATGAAAATATAAAGGAAAAGCATAACTGTGAAAAAGATGATATCTTGGCCAAAATTCTCTTACGGTTAGAGAAACAATAATCCGCCGAGAACACAAAATTTGGTGAGTCAAATTGCTCTAAAAATAAATTCATCAAGAAAGATTACTTAACAAAGAAGTGAAATAGTAGTATTTTGGCTTTATTTAAAGAGTTCATAAACTAAATAAAGGTTATGCAAGCTAGAATGAAGAAAAGCCATGTTTTGAAACCCAAGTTGACCCGGCCAATTCAACCCAGTTGAACTGGACCCTACCAAAACACCTGGTCAGGTCCGGGTATAATGTTGACTCGGTTGACCCATCTGAGTACCCGATGAACCGGTCGACCCGGCCCAGTTGAACGGAATCAACCCAATTATATTATTATATGTTTAAAATTAAAACTTTAAATAATACATATATAAGTATAGGGGGTTTATGTATAAAATTTGGTTCAAAATCAAAACTCAATGGTTGATTCCTAAGTTTTATTTATTAGATTGTATTCTGAAATTCAAAAGCTTGTATTGTGTTACTTTTTTTTTATTATTGTGTTGTATTTTTTTTGAATTTGTATTTAGGGTATTAAATTAATATTTATAAATTATAAAAAAATATTTATTTGTTGAACTTTTGTATTGTTGTGTTTTTTTAAGTTTTAGTAATTTATAACATATTATTTTTTAAATTTATATATAATTAAATTTATAAAAAAATATATATTATATTTATGACTGGGTCAACCTGGTTCGACCATTGACACATGACCCGGAAGCTTTAACTGGTCATACTCTTGAATCAGGTTTCAAAACATTGGAAAAAAGAAATTCATTTCTACCACCATGAACATCAACATTTCTATCCCGTTTGTTGCTTCCTTGATCCTGGTTAGATTCACTATAGTCAATGACTTTTTTCTTCCCCTTAGCATTTTCTTTCCTGTTTTTAATGATTGTTGATAAGCCATGCACTCTGTTTGTAACAACAACAACAACAACAACAACAACAACCAAAAAAAAAAAACCTCAAACCATGAGAAACATAGATGCCAATTTAAACATTTCAGAAAAACTTAAAATTTATAAAATCTAAGGATCCAAAACACTCACAGCATGCATTTTTGCATCAAGTTGTGCATATCGAAGACCTTTATGAACAAATGAAGGAATAGCACCCTTATCAATCATACTTATATCAATTGAGAAATTCTTAAATCAAATACTACTTTGGTTGCCTCATAAGAAGCGCTTGTTTAACGTCACTAGCTTGGCGTACCTGATCACTTACCTTAGGGAGGCTTGAAGAGAGTGTGCTCCTCCTGGCTACTAATTGCATGGGTACTACCATTAAAGCACAAATTTACTTGCCGTGGAGGAATACATGTTGGAGGCTTGAACCATCTTGTCTTAGGCCTCTAAGGGAACAAGTTACAAAGGGAATCATCTAAGTTTAATACATGCACTGGTGGGTCATTAAAAGGTTTAAGTTTCTTACCCACATTTTCCTCAATTCCCAACATCTTCTTCTTGCCTTGGATGGGTTCATCAATCTAACAAGAAGTTTTGTGTTTCATTACCTTGGAGTTTGTTTCTTCTTCTAACATTTGGGCTTGAAACCACAAGTGTTCCTTCCGGCCATAGCTTGCATAGTTGATTCCAAAAAATGTGAAGTTTTTGAGCTTACCGGGGAATTCCTTGAGAAAAATCTGGCCAAACTCCAAGATATGTGATATGGCATTAGGGATCGTCTCCATATTCTTAATTCTTTCACAATCAAACCCTTCATAAATGATAGAAGTTTCAAACATCGATGCTTAGGCCTCCAAGGGAACAACCTAGGACATGAGTTGTTCAATTTCAGTACAGGAGGATCTAAAGATTGATTCAACCTTATTGGATGACTTAACTTCGCCCCTTGAAGTGCTCTTTATTTATATGACCATTCATCCTTGTGAGAAGAGTTTACTTGTTCAGACTCAATCAAGTATGTCTCATTCATCTCTTGAATTTTTTTTTCTCCCATGTTTTCCCCATGTCACTTGTTGGTGATTTGTCTTCTACAATAACTAGAACCAACTCTTGATTTTCCGTATCTGGGGCAAGTCTCTCTCTTGCAAGGGTAAGATTCTCCACAATTGAGACTACATCCTCCGGTGGTTATGCCAATTCACTTGATCGAAATCAACTGAAGTCACATGGGAGTCTTCAATCAAGGAGTCGTGGAGTGACCCTATTGATGTTTGGCCATAAACTTCTTCATTTCCACTTCCTTGCATACTTTTCTTCTCAAGGAGAATTGGAAGTCCTTCCCTCAATTCATGAAAAGTATCACACCGAAATGCTTCAACATTATCATTAGAGGCATCCAGAAATTTACCTTCAGCTGAAATGCTTGATTCTAAGGAGGGTATCTCTTGTGTCATATTATCCTTCGGTCTCAAAAATTCTCAACATTCCATGGTAGGGTTCATCTCAAATTTAATTGGCATATCTTGCATTAGGAGTGGTGTTTCTTTATAGAACACAAGAAGTTCAACACTGGAGTTAGAAAACCATAGTGAATCATCTTGGGCTGCCGGAGGTATCACATCACCCAAACTCATTGTGCATTGCCACTGTAATGTTCTTTCTTCAAAACTTCATACCGCATTTGGAAATAGTATGATAATCCTCGATGTCGTTGCTATGGCTAACTTGTGTATGACGCGATGGTAGATCTGCCAAACTTCGCTCTTGCTGGGAGTAACTTGGATATAACCCAAATGAGCAACTTGTTAGATTTCTCAAGGTTGCAAGCAATTCATCCATAGTTCGTCCTGAAATATAATAAGAATGAGAAGATTAGAAAAATAAACAAAAATGAAAACTGAAATATATCAAAAAAAAAATAAATGGCTAGATCACTAGAATCCTAATTTTCCTAAAAGTTGCCAGTACCCCGCAACGACACCAAAAAGTTAATGCACTCTCCGCAATTATACGGGTCGCACACAAGTAATACACTGGTACCCCGCGAGGGGTAGGGTTGTCGAACAATAGGGACTGGACTTAAAGTACTCACTCTTCTTCCTATGTCTAGTTAAGCAAGAATTAGGCTGGTTTGAAGAATAAAAACAATTATACAAAGGAGAGAACATGGTTTTCAACAACAATAGAGTAATGCCCCGGGATGATTCCTATGAGCTATAGCATGCTAACTTGCTTCTAAAGTCTACCAGGTATATTCCAAAGTTCAAGTGTGTGCTCACAAGCAATATTGCATCTATTGTTCTTAAGTACACAAAGTTTTGCAATCACACAAGCAATCTCAACTATGGTAATCCATACACTGAGCTTTACCGACGCAACTGTGCATAATCCAACACATCAAATTATGCAACACAAGATTAAACACATGAATCTATGAGAACTCTATAGAGATTAAAAATAGGTAGTCAAAGTATACAAAGAATCATAGTTCATATCCTGGGGCACCATGGACGGTTAGCAACTCATGGATGGGTACAACAAGGAAGATAAAGACAAAAACCTAAAGGAAGAAGACATGACTCCCTCCTTCTCAAGATGATCTTCCTAGTCGTGCTCCGATATGTTAACCCCACTTTCCCTGTGCCTTCAACTCATCCTTGATCTCCTTACAAGGTGTGGTGAAGCCTGATCTTCGTTCTCATCGAAGTCCTCCCAGTGGAGAGAAGAGTCCCCGAACAAAGATGAGATTAAAACCTTAGAATCTGGAGTTAAAAAGGATGATCTCGTGCTCGACACGGGCTAAGCACGGTCGTGCTTTGACCATGCTTCCTCGGGTAGGATTTTGAGTGATTCATCTTAGTGCTCGACTAGATTTTCTAGTGGGAGAGAGCACGGTCATGCTCCGCCTGTGCTTCACTTGAGGGTGATAGTGCTAGGAGCAAGAAAAGTGTGCTTCTCCTGTTGAGCAAAAAATACCTCAAGCATAAAATAATCAAGTGGAGGAGCACACTCATGCTCCGACCATGCTCAACCTGAAAGCACCCCCCATTCTTGAATTTTCACTGGGTGATCCTGCATGAATAGATAATCAGTGTTACAGAGCATGATCGTGCTATGCCAATGCTGAGCTTGAACACTTAGCCACTTTTCCATTCTTCACTTGTTTGGCCACAAAATTCACTCTTAATTGCTTTGAGCCCTAAATTTCTATATCAACAATATATATACCCAAAATAGCCCCGAATATAGATAAAGTTGTGCTAAAAGATGAGAAAATGAATGGATTGAAGGTAAGTAAACATGATATGAAATGCACTAAACTTGATGCACACTCCGCAAGTATACTGGTTGCACACAAGTAATACAGTGGTATCTCGTGATAGGTAGGGTTGTCAACCCATAGGGACTAGACTTAAAGTACTCACTCTTGTTCTGATGCTTAGTTAAGCAAGAATTAGGTTGATTTTAAGAATAAGAACAATTAAACAAAGGAGAGAACAGGTGGAGATAAAGGACTGGATTAGGAACAATGTTTTCAGCAACAAGAGAACAATGCCAAGAGAAGATTCCTATGAGCTATATAGAATACTGACCTGCTTCTAAAGCCTATTAGGTACATTCTAAAGTTCAAGTGTGTGCTCACAAGCAATGTTGCATCTATGGTTCTCAAATACACCAAGTTTTCCCAAGATAACTGTGCATTTCAAAAACGTCAAGTTTTACAATCACACAAGAAATCACAACTATGGTAATCCATACACTGAGTTTTATCGATGCAACTGTGCACAATCTACCACATTAAGTTATGCAACACAAAATTAAACACATGAATCTAAGAGAACTCCGTAGACATTAAAAACAAGTAGACAAAGCATAGAAAAAAATCATAGTTCACGTCCCGGGGCACCGTGGGCTGTTAGCCACTCATGGACGGGTACAACAAGGAAGATAAAGACAAAGAGCTAAAGGAAGAAGATATGACTCCCTCCTTCTCAAGATGATCTTCCTAGTCGAGATTCAATATGCTAACTCCACTTCCCTTATGCCTCCAACTCGTCCTCGATCCCCTTAGAAGGTGTGGGGAAGCCTGATCTTCACTCTCATCAAAGTCCTTCCAGTGGAGAGAAGAGTTCCTGAACAAAGATGAGAATGAAACCCCAGAATCTGGATTTAAAAAGGATGGTCTCGGGCTTGACGTGGACTAAGCACTTAGATCATGCTTTCTTGTGTAGGATTTTGAGTGAATCGGATAAGTGTTTGCCTGGATTTTCTAGTGGAAGACAGTACGGTCGTGCTCCGCCCATGCTTCACTTGAGAATGATCATGCTGGGAGCAAGCAAAGTGTTCTTCTCCTATTGTGCAAAAAGTACCTCAAGCCTTAAATAATCAGGGAGAGGAGCACACTCTGCTCTGACTGTGTTCTGTCTGAAAGCACCCCCCTATTTGAATTTTCACTAGGCAATCCTTTAGACAGATATAATCAATGGGAAAGAGCACGATTGTGCTCTGCCCATGTTAATCTTGAACACTTAGCTACATTTTCCATTTTTCACTTGTCTGGCTACAAAATTCACTCCTAATTGCTTTGAGCCCTGAATTTCTGTATCAACAACATATATACCCAGAATAGCACCGAATATAGACATAATTGAGCTAAAAGATAAGAAAATGAATGGATTGAGGGTAAGTAATGAAATGCACTGATCAAATACCCGCACACTTGAATGTTTGCTTGTCCTCAAGCAATCTCATAACGCTCATTAAAAGAAAGGACGAGTTCAATACTTCTGATCACAGGAGAATGGAAAATTCACAAGTGTCGGGGATACCACGAGGGTTAAATCAACAATAATGCACAATAAAAGACTACGCTTTTACTTTAAAGACCTCGTGCGTGTGGGAAAACCCTAAATTGTGTAGCCTGAAGTTTGCAGGAGTTAACCTACACTATGCGACCATTATTCCAACTAAACATAGTGGGTAGTAGCTTCATACACCTTACAGGTAGCCTTTTCACCTTGTAGGCCTTCAGATGTACACTTGTAATGACCAAAATTCCACTACCCAAGAGCGACTTTCACCCTACTATGGCGATAGCTCTTTCTACCATCTTTTCACATATAAAATTTCAAAATTGGACTGGTAGGGAATCCCAAATAAAGAATCCGACTCCCTTTTTTTTTAAGAAGAACTTAGAAAACTAAACTTGGTCCTAAGAAAAAGGTTATCAATCTAAAACAGGTGGCTCTACAATTAGAGCAAAGTGATGAGATCTTAGGTCTTTAGAGTAAAAGAGAGTCTACATTTTGGCTCCAATTAAGTCACTAACACACGTGTTCCAATGGGTTTAAGAATTTCCAACATAGCAATCATAAATCATCATTAGCAAAGCACTCATCCAACATAGCACTCATCCATTTTGCGCTCTCGGGTTGAGAATCATCGTCAGAAAAAGAAAAGCTAGCATGAGAACCTAAATCAGATGTATCAACTCCAATATGATGCGTGGGTCACACAGGAGAAATCGGCTCAAGAGATAGCCACACTTCCAAATGCTCAGCAATATGGGCCATGCTCCTCTGCATCCACGTGAATGATGCGGATGAACTAGTAACCTGGTCTGGGTGGCTAGGGGGGTACAAGGTGGCGAATGCGATCTCTGAGATGCTATAGTAGTGTGTGGTGAAGAGGATGGGGCAGCATCACTAGCAGGGGGAATGTCATAAGAAACAGTCCAGGATGAATCAGTGTGCCGCTTGAATCGGTACTCAGCGCCCAGGCGGTCTAGACATGTTGCAACATCCCCATTGACATCAGTGTTTCTAGAGTCATAGATGCAATACCACTTACTGTCCTCATCCTATTGGTCCTTTCTAGAATGCCCATGCATCTGATAGATGAGTGATATAGGGGCCAACAAAAAGAGAACCAATGCGAGAATCGGTCCCCTGATAAGAGATGGAGATAGCGACCTTATCATGCTTAGAAGGAAGTCAAAGTCACTATGATTGATGACTTCAGCATTGTTACCACGCCCTATCAAAGTGTAGCTGAGGACAAAATGTATATACCTTAGTGCCAGTGTGCGGAGAGTGGTGGCCTTGATCCGGCGGGGGTTATTGGCAGAAGTGGTGCTTAACTACCTCAAGGCATCCTCAAGTGACTCCCCAGCTGGCAGCGAGATCAACAATGCATCGTACTAAGGAGTCTGAGCGAACTCCGCTTCGTAAAGTCCCACCCGGACAAATAATTCGGTGAGACTCATCCACTGCATTGTGTTGAACACCTGAAATTGAATGAAATCAGCGCGATTGAATGAAACAGTCCCCCGGGACAGTTCAAAAGTGGCCAACAATTCAAGTGCCAGCTACTCGTAAGTGTTGTCGATGATTTGAAAATGTTGCCGCCATGCCCAGGCATTTAACAACTGCTGGACCTCTGTCTCTAGACCAACCTTACAAAAAACATCCTAATCAAGCTCTCTCAACTCGCCTAACCGACGAGAGAAAGTCATTCATAGCGCTCCGGGTGCACCTAAGTATGGAAAGTAGGCACGTAATTAGTGTTAGGAGTGGGTGCCTCAGTTCTGGGCCTCTTGGAGATAATCTCCTTCCTAGGCATGATCTGTAAGGGAAAACAAATATAATCATTACACAAGTGACAATGAAACAGGGAGAACACGGTTGTGCTAATGGCACTCAAACCGTGCTCGACTCGGGAAGCACGATCGTACTTCTTGTGACCACATCCCCAACAAGCCTCACGCGTTTCGCAAGAAAACTTGATGATTCCAAAGCAGAAAGTTGAAAATCATAAGGGGTTTAAGTAAGCATTTAAGTCAAGATAATGGGCAACAAAGAGCCTAAATCAAAACAACGAAATCAACTAGTGGCTTACGAAGATCACCAGAGAATGTGTGAAAAACGGCGATCAAATGTGACAAAGTCCTGCAATAAATGAAATAGAAGTCCCAAAAATTTATAGCCGAAGAGGATTTGGAAAACCAAGAAATGGAATGGAAGGACGTGACCGGCAGCTAGGTTTTGTAATAAATGGCTGGAAGCTGAGCGTGCCTTGGCCATCAAGGTTAGGCTATGTAAACTAGTGCCAAGCACGATGTGCTCAGAGCGTGTCCCTCCTCTTGATTATCTCAGGAGCATTCCCAAAAGGATCAAGGGTTAAGACACGATCGTGTTAAGTGCACGATGTCCATGCTGACCTTCTTGGCACGCCCGTGCTCACCCCGTGCTTGACCTGGAAAGCTTCAAAAACTAGAACCAGTGAAAATTAATAGGAAAAATAGGGGTGTGCTCTGCCTGTGCTTGGTCTGAAAAATTTCCAAGGCAAGGGTTTTCCTTCTCTAAAGCCAGCGATTCAAACATACTAGAATAAGCAAGATAAAACAAACTCACTAAATGAATATAAAGATACAACGACAGGCCCAAGTTAAAGCAAACCATAAAATTAAATGATGATGAAAATAAAACAAAGATAAAAATGACTAAAACAAGATAGTACGAACAAAAACAAAACATGATGACTTGGGTTGCCTCAAAAAAAGCACTTGTTTAACGTCACTAGCTTGACATACCTGTTCTGCACTCAAGGAGGTTTGTGAAATCGAGACCTCTCAGAACCACCTAAAAAGCAACTGTAAGAATAGGGCAATAAAGAATTAATCAGATTGATGTCACCAAAAATCCTCGATTCAAGTAGTTGGAAGCAACTGGAATAGGTGGTGAGGTTGGTGGCTTTTTTCTCTTGGTGGTCACCTTTTTCCATCATTTCTTCGCACCGTAGGTTTTTTCCTTCAGTGGCTTCGGTGGTGCAGAAACTTCGATGGCCACCAAAACTAGATAGTGAGATTCTTCCATCACTTCCTCCCCAACTTCATCATCAAAAGGTTCATCCTCTAATATCTCAAAGAGCTCATCCTTTAGGAAGATCTCCTGCACAAATTCAAAAACAACTCCGTCAATAACAATGGTCCATAGTGTGCCTCATAGAATCTTGGAGTTTGAAAATAACTTCTTCTTCTTCAAATAGGAGTGTCATTCGACCATCCTTAATATCAATGAAGGCTTTTGAAGTTACTAAAAATGGCCTTCCTAGAATCAATGGCACCTCTACCTTGTCATCAACTTTGAGAATGACGAAATCCACTAGAATAATTAACTTGTCCACCTTAACCAAAACATCTTCAATTATTCCCCTCGGTTACCTGATAGACCTATTTGCTAGTTGTGGAGTCATTGTGGTGGGTTTCAGTTCTCCAAGCCCAAACTTTTGGAAGATTTTGAAGGGCATGAGGTTGATTCTTTCACCAATATCAGCTAGAGCTTTCTCATCTACTAACTCTAGTATTGTGCAAGGAACAATGAATCCCCCAGGGTCATTCTCCTTCTTGGGGAGATTACTAGTGATCAATGCCGAACACTCTTTGCTAAGTGTCACTGAAGGCAATTCCTCTAGTTTCCTCTTGTCCATGAGCAATTCCTTCAAAAATTTAGCATACCTCAGCATTTCAGCAAGAGCTTCTACAAATTGGTCATTAATGTGTAGGGTCTTGAACATATCGAGGAATCTCTTGTACTGCTCATCCTGTTGATCCTTCTTCACCTTCACAGGGTAAGGGAGTTTTGGTTGATAAGCTGGCAGTGTACTCTTTTCCATGTCTATTCCGCTACCTTCCCCTCCTCAACAGTTGGAGCCTTAAGATCAATAATGACAGTCCGTTCGACATTCTTTTTCTCGGGCTATTTCTCGACAGGGGTTGGTAGTTGCTTTCCACTCGTCAATGAAACACCCTTTAATAATTCCTTCCGATTGACCTCAGTGTTGCTAGGATGTGACCGTGGAAGCCATTCTTTAATTAGTTTAGACATCTGAGCCATGTGATGTTCTAGATTCCTCACAGTAGTGTTGGTGTTCCTCATCATTTTCTCATGATTCAAGAAACAACTTTCGGTTCTTTTGATGAATCGGTCCAACAATCCAGTAAGTTCACTAATGGATTTTGAGGATGATGGTTGTTGTGTACTCTGTTGAGGAGGTTTATTCTGTTGTTGTGTCCCTTGTCCATGTCCCGATTAGCTCCATGAGAAATTCAGGTGATTTCTCCAAACTACAATGTAAGTATTGCTATATGGGTTTTTTTTATACCAACAATTCAACCCAACAAAATCCACATGTTATAACTGTCTAGTACCAATATCAACAGAGCCACTGGGCTCATATGGAGGTCCCCAACTATCACTAGAAGGTCCACCCACTGGGCTGAAAGACTGTAATGAATCCAACCTCTTCGTAATGGCTTCAACTTCTGTGGCCAAAGTGGTGAGAACACCCACTTGGTATATTCCGGTTGCCTTCACCGGTTTACTCCTCTCAAAACTCCACTGATAGCCATTGTTTGCAATCTCTTCGACCAATGTATATTCCGCGCTTGGTTTCTTGTTACAAAACGAACCCCCTGACGAAATATTACTCCTCAAGCTTAGTGGTTTTTGCTTGAGGGAAGTATCTTGTGATAAAAGTTTCTGAAACTTGCTTCCATGTTGTCAAAGACCATTGCGCCAAGAATTTTTGCCACTATTTGGCCCTTGAAGGTATCAAAAATTTTCAAGAAACTCCTTGAATGCTCATAGGGGTTTTCGTCTTGGAATCCATCGAACTGACACATCTGCTGTACCATTTGAATGATATTAGGCTTCAGTTCGAAATTGTCCGCTGCAATAGGAGGGCGAACAATACCTGACCTTACTCCCTCCAAATTTGGTTGGGCTAAATCGGAAATACTTCGTTGTCCTTTCCCGACCATACTTTCTTCTTGACCTACATCAACATTGACCTCCACTGACCCTATCTCACTTAAATTAATCTGTCTAATTCTTCTTTTGAAATTCCTACCAACTTCTAGATCAGGGTTCACCAATGGAGAAGACGTGCTTCCACAGGTTATACAATTGTGCCTATGCACAAAAAGATATGTCTATGTGAGTTCAATCACGTACAAAGAATGAGAAGAAAAATAAAGTGAAATTAATGACTAAAATAGAAAGAAAACAAGTATTCACAGATATGAACAATATTAACAAACTAAATCACCATAATCCAAATTTTCCTAAAAGTTACAAGTCCCCGGTAACTTGGAAAGAAATGATAACTGTAGCCTTCACTTAAAGTCTGAAAGCATTAGAAACTCAAAATAGATTTATAGGTTGATGATATCTTAGTGACATATATAGCATAAAATACTTCACAATACGAAGAGACCAGATTAACATTCAACACAAAACACTAGTCCATATCCATGAAGAAATCAGTTTATGGAGAGATTATAGCAATTTTGACCATGTAGAACACTGCTAAACATCCGCTCAAGATAAATGCAAATGTTGTAACAAGACATGGGCTTTTCAATATTAATACAAACATGACAGAAATTGTCTTTAATAGACTTTAGTTTTTCACACAAGCCCCTCCAATCAGCCTTTATTCTTCAAAAACCTTCTAACATTATTAGTTTATGATTTTTTGGTAAAAAACTAAGCAATTATATTAGAGTTCTTAGACTGCTTGGGTCAACCAAGAAGGTTGAGAAAATCCCCTCTTGTTGTCTCCATTCAAAATCCTGCCATCAAAGAATTATTCTAAAAACAAAACAAAGATCCTTCTTTCTGAGAATGCATCAGTTCTAGTAACCAACACACCATTAAAATAAAGAGACAAACACCATGCACACTTTAACTCGAAAATGAATTTATCTAAAGTGCCAACCCTTGGGAGGCAAATCCCCAGTTTACACACCACCAAAGATGGGAACAAATAGAAAATTTAGCTCCTTAATAAAACCAAATAGAAAACCCTCAAATCTTAATCAAATTAAAAAAAAAGGAAAACAGGAAAACATCAAAACAAACAATTATATATTTCTATATATTTTTTTATAGTAACCAACAACTCTCCGCTTACAAAAATTGTTCACAAAGAAAGAAAATTTGAAAACAAATGTTTCTAATAAGAAATATTCAATCATTAATGCAGTTGTCTACAAAAAATATCTTTCACCTGTGTCCGGAAAATGTCAATTACTTGTAATCCATTGGAAGTTTTTCCTTCTCTTTCTTTCTCTGGATTTGCCTGAGTAATCAGTGTGTAAAACCCCTAGATGTGTGTGAGCTTCGATAAATAATCCAAATTTCACTACAAAGAAGATAACTTTTACTCCAAACAATCTTCTGATGCCTTGAAATAAAAAGAAAGTAAAATACAGGGTGAAGGCATCGGAGTCATATAAAATAGCAGGAAAGTTCATAAAATACGTACACTACAAGTGATGTATTTATACACTTGTCAAATATCCCCCACTTAAGCATTTGCTTGTCCCCAAGCAAATAAACATGAAGGACAAGAAAGATTGATAAGTGGCTTAATACATAACATCTGGCTTTAGGTATAGCCATTCAATAGTAAATGTAAAACTCAAGATGCTAAGAAAACAACCACTTAAGAAATTTTGAACTAGTCAAAGGCAATGACATGATGGGTGTGGAGCACCTCTATTTTGGGTCACTATAGTCCAAGTTCGGTAGGCAACACCTCAAGGACCACATCTTGAAGCATATCACACTACCAATAATGGTGTTCAGCCTTTAATGGTAGGAGACTCCATAGTGGACTCTCAAGGGACTTCTTTCTTCTGACTTTACAATTCTCGGTCCTTTTTTATGACTAACATAAATTGTAAATCACTTTTCAGTAGGGTAAATATGCTGATGAGGTACCAAAGAACCCAACTTACTTAGTTGATTACAAGTTCACATTAACATGCTCATGCTTTCATAGCTTTTGGATAGGGGAACACTCTTATTAGGAGTCGGAACCCCAAGTTTCTTCGCTATTACAGTTGAGAAGCACTGTCTCTTATTATGCTACAAAATCTATACAAAAGAAAGAATAATATATTTTTTTTTTACTAAGATAAGCTATAAATCACTTTTCGGTATGGTAAATATGTTGATTAGGCACAAAAAACCCAACTTACTTAGTTGATTACAAGTTCACATATACATGCTCATGCTTTCATAGCTTTTGGATAGGGGAACACTCTGATTAGGAGCCGGAACAAGTTATTTCGCTATTAGAGTAGAGGAGAACTATCTCTTATTATGCTACAAAATCTATGCAAAAGAAAAAATAATAATTTTTTCTTTGGACCAAGTTGATTAGAGGAAGAAACCCTTGATAATCCATTAGAGGAGGCACCTAGCATATCAAGGCTCGAAACCACCTTAATGGGTTAGCAACTGAGAGGGTCCCAATTGATGTCACCTTTCGTAACCTAGGTGACCACGATCCTACATAGGGTGTATGTGATGGAAAGTTGAGAATGAAACAAAATTCTTAAGTGCAAGGTTGTGAGTAGCTTGGCATCTATCATATCTCTACACTATCATAATCCTACAAAAATCATCATTGGCATCACTGGTACACTATCATGCATGAATTTCAAAAAAATTTCAAAGTTCAAAAAAATCCACCCCCCAACTAAAGATGCACATTGTCCCCAATATGCCTAAATCAGCATTATGCAAAGAAAGATATGCAAGTAAAGTATATCCAGAGGGTTTCGTGAACTTCCCAGAGTCTCGAAGCGTGAGTCATGAAGTCCATGAGATTGGGGTGGCTGCCATTGATTCTTGTAGATGATAGAGAAAGAATGTGTGTGGGATGCCTACTTCTATCTTGCAAGATAGAGCATAGCATCATCTCAAGGCATCCATCACTTACAGAAAAAGAAAATAACAAAAACAAACAAACAAACAAAGTGCTATAAACAAAGTGAAAAAGATCAATGCTCTATATAGCAAACCAGTAACCGAGAAATTTTGCATGATGTATATCAATATTAACACATAAACTAGCCTAGCAATGCTTTTTGAAAGTATTTCATTTGTCACAAACAATTATATGCCAAAGGTGTTTTATGTTTTTTAGTTCCCCTAGCATCCTATTCCTGAGAAACATCTTAGAAATATGTTTAATGTTAGTTTGTCTGGACTAATGGCCCTTTCCTATTGCAAATCAAGAAGGTATCTACATCATATGATAATAAAATAGTTACCTTTGTTTAATTTAAAAAACTCTCCCATCCATGCCAAGAGCCATGGTCATCTCTTTCACATCTTTTTTTCTTTTTGTGGGGAAGAGCTCGGTGAGCTAATTTTATTGATAAAAATAAAAATTAACAAAAGTTCAAGGGATACAAACCAAATAGTAGAAGAACAGTAATAGATAAAAACAAAACAGTAAAAGCTAAAAAAATTAAAACCAAAAATCGAAACAATCTTCATAATCCACCTGGGCAAATCACGGCCGAATGGAATAAAGAGATAGAGTGATTGTTGTCGCCATGAGAAGCAAGAGCTAAGGCGGGGTATTCCAAACTAGTTGGGATAGATATCAATGTAGCTACCGCCAAAGAATTTGGAGAAGATGGGAGATGTCCGAGAGTTCCGCGCGAGTCTCCAAGCAGCTGGGTTTCGATCGCTCAAAAAGGAAATTGAGAGATCTGGGGTGCAATGAAGTATGCTACTGGATGATGAAATGTCGATCGAAGAGAGACGAATTGCAAGATGAAATGCTTTGATGCCGCCTTCAATGAAGGTCTCAGCAGAGAAAGTGCAACAACCTCGCATGTGATATATCATAAGTATGGTTTGAAATGAAAAAAATCCCAACCTACCGCTTTTGGAATTGGTCGCCCATCCGTAAGCAAAGAAGAGAATAAGACCATTGATATGGGAGAAATTATTTAAGAGAAGCTTGCGACCAGTGAGAGAGGAGTTCTCCTGAAAAAATTCCTTGACATGAGCTATGGCTTTAGAAGCAATAGTTTTGAAACTGGGAACAATGTTATTAAAAATAGCATCACAACGAGCCTTCCAAATAAACCAAATGCAAGCAGCAATGATAGAAGTAGTATAATTGGTATATTTGTAGTCAGTTAGCCAGCAGCCTGTAGAGATGGGATCTGGAAAGGAGATATTACAATCCATTTGATGATTAAGTGTATTCCAAACAATCTAAGCACAACGGCATTCAAGGAAAAGATGGTCAATAGGTTCATTTTCAATGTAACAAAAGACTCAGAGAGTTTCAGGACCAATGTTGATGCTATTAAGAAAATCAGAAGTAGAGATTTTACCATGCAAGACAAGCCAGATAAAGTGTTTAACCCTTGCAGCTACATGAAGCTTGCACAGTTTGGACCAACCAAGCCATTCATTGCTCAAACCAGGATTGTGATTTAAGTGATGAGAAACAACTGAGGAAATTTTCTCATTAGATGATTGTGGATGCCAAACCCAGAAGTTGTTGCTAATATAATCAGGATCACAAAGGCTCGGAATCAAAGAGCCAAGTAGATTACCAAAGACTAAAACAAGTTTGCTATGACTCCAAAGACCATTATCAATAAGCTCAGAGAAACCAATAGCATTAAGATCAATATCCACAATCAAAAAAGTAGGTTTAAATGCAAGGGGTATTTCAAACAGCCAAGGATTCAACAAAAAGGAAGTCTGAGTGGGATTGAAATTCTTAATCCAGAGGTTTTGATTCAAAATTTTGGTCGTTCGGCATATACCTCTAAAAATCAAGGAACAGTTACCAGAGATACTGTCTGTCCAGAAGTTTAAGCGCCCATACTTTAGGCGAGCAATGTTAACCCAATAAATATTATCCAAGTTAAGATATTTGAATACATTTTTAGCCATAAGTGAGACCTTTGCATGAGCAAGATTGCGGTGACCTAATCCCCCCTCAGATTTTTTATCTGTGATACAACTCCAATTCACTGCATGGATGCCCTTTCCATTGCCCCCTTTAAACCAAAAGAGATCCCTGACTAGCTTAGAGATTTCCTGTAGGACCGAGTCAGGAATAGGGTAGGCAGAGAGAACATAGGTAGGGATGGAAAGAATAGAAGATCTTATAAGAATTGATTTGGCAGTCGATGATAGTTTATAAGTTTTGCAACGGGAACACAGAGTCTTGATTTTATCAATCATCGGGTTAAAGGAGTGAACAATAAATTTTTTTGGGGATATGAGGATTCCCAGATAAGAAAAGGGGAATTGAGCTTGGGAAAAACCAATGATGGTGCGTATGCTAGAAGCAACCCTTTTATTAAACCATGTTGGAAGATATATATGGGTTTTAGTAGGGTTGGGACGTTGGCCAGTCAAGCGGGTATAAATGGAAAGACAGAGATTAATGTTGCGGGCTACAGATCTAATTGCTTTAGAAATCAAAATAATATCATCAGTATACAAAAGATGATTAAAATTAGGATGTAGATTACAATCAAAACCCAGAATCAGATTGGTAGAAAGAGCTCGATTCATAATAGCTGAGAAGTTTTCAGCAACTAAAATAAACAGATAGGAAGATAACGGATCCCCTTGATGAATACCCCTAGAAGAGGGGAACCAAGGAGATGGAATGCCATTCACAAGAATAGAAAAAGAAGAAGAAATAAGAGTAGCTCAGATCCAGGAAATCCAAAGGTCAGGGAACTTCATTTTAGTAAGGGTTGCAAGAATTGCACTCCAATTAATAATATCATAAGCTTTCTCAATATCAAGTTTAACTATCATCCTATGGGGGCAAATCCGGTCAGTTTCAAGAGAATGAACAATCTCCTGAACAGCAATGGCATTATCAAAAGCTCCTCTCTCCGATATAAGCCCAGCTTGCTCTCTACCTACTAACATAGGGAGAACAGGCTTGAGTCTATTCGAGAGAAGCTTAGATAATATCTTATAGCATACATTGCACAATGAAATGGGACGAAAATCCAAAACAAACCTAGAATTGGACTTTTTGAGAACAAGAGTAATATAAGTTCTATCCCAGGACGGGGGAAGATGAGAAGTTTGAAAGAAAAATTTAATAGCATCAACAATATAATCTCCAACATCATCCCAGAAAAAATGATAAAATTCAGTATTGAAACCATCCGGGCCAGGAGACTTACCTGAGGGAAGATCGAGAAGAGCAAGAAAAATTTCTTCTTTAGTGACATCCCTAATGAGATGAGTCCCAATCTCAGGGGAAACAGTAGGAAGATCTTCAGGCAAAGCGTTAAAAATATCATAAAAATTATCTTGATGATTGACATCACTACCAGTCCAAAGGTTAGAATAGAAGTTCATGAAGGCATGCTCAATACTATCATGATCAGAGTAGCTGGTACCAGAGGAGTCCATGACATGAGAGATAAAATTGTGATGAGAATGGACGCGAGCAGAATTGTGAAAAAAATGTGTATTTTTATCACCGTCCCTAACCCAAAGGAGGCGAGCCCGCTGAGCCCACTTAATAGAAATTTGACGCTGAATAGCAGCAAGTCTAGCATACTGGATCGACAGGGTAGATTGGGAAGCAATAAACCCATCCCTGCTTTCTAAATAATAGATATTAGATTCTGTCTGAATAAGAGCTTGCTCTAAAGAGTTAACACCAGATTTTTTTTTCAATTATTAAGCTTGAACCTAATACAGGATAATATATGCGTGAAAACATGGAGGGGGTTACCATGATCGGGGGACCGGATAGCATCTCTGACAGAATCATGGCACCCAGAAAAGTCCAACCAAAAATTTTCAAATCTGAACAAATAGCGTTTAGTAGAATAGTGTAAAGAGACTGATAAAACAAGAGGAGCATGATCAGAAAAACTGCGGGAGAGGTGAGAAAGAGAATATTTTTTAAAACAAGAAATTCAGTCAAGAGTAACGATGCATCGATCAAGCCGGGCCCAGCGACGGGCTAGACCTTGTTGATTGTTACACCAAGTAAAAGGGGACCCAGAGAAATTAAGGTCAAAAAGGTTATTACCATTAATAAAACAACGGAAAAAAATAGCTTTGTGGGAATAGTAATAAAAGCGGCCACCTTTGTGTTCACTCGGGAGTAAAATAGAGTTGAAGTCACCAATAATTAACCAAGGGAAACGAAAAGACGAAATTTTGAAAGCTCGTTCCAAACCGCACACTGAGAGGAAGCCCGGTTAGAATTATAAACAATAGATATAATGATATTAGATAAAGGATTAGAGGATATCACCAGGTGAAGAACTCGACGAGAGTAAGCAAAAGGAGTCACAGTACCTAACCTTTTTTCCAGCAGACCATGATGCCTCCAGAGAAACCCTCAGCGAGGATGGAAGCCCAATCCCAAGACTTGGAGAGTTTCGAGCAGAACTTACCAACGCGAGTAGAGTTAGCCCTTGTTTCCACTAAGTAGAGAATAGCTAGATCTTTTTGGCGGATAAGATGAAATATTCGGGCAAGGGTTTCTCGGGAAGAGAGCCCTGCAATTCCAGCATCAAATCTTGTTATAGCACATCATAAACAAGTAATAGATATAAAGACACCCTGAATAGGATACAAAGATGAGAGAGATCAAGGATGACTGGGTTCCCCCCGTTCCAATCGTCCTTTCTTTTGGGACTCCACATCTAAGATAGAGCCCTTGCGAATGAGAGCAACTCTTTGGGCTTCTTCTTAAAACTGGTCTAAGGTCATGAGATCATCAGGCTCATCCTCTTCGGACATCTGGTCATCAGAGTCATCTGAATTCTCTTCTTCCTGGTCAGAATCCTCATCCATGGAGCCATCTTCCTGAGTAGCAGTTACTTGACAAACAAGCATAGAGTGTTCTGGATTAGGGTTGAGTGATTTAAGAGAAGGGTTTCCTACAAGAGAAGATAAAAGGACAGGGGGTGGGGAAGAGTGCCGACGATCCAACGGCTCTTTTGCTTTGAGATGGGAATTCAAGGGTGGAGAGAGAGGTAGGGAATCCTCCACTAAGTCTTTTGAAATGACAGAAGGAGGCGAATCGGTGTGCGGGGTGGAGTCCTGAGGAACCAAGGCATGGTGCTTCTCAGAGTTCCAAGGCACTACTGGCAGAGCAACGGACGGGTCGGCAGAGTCAGGGTTGTCAGGGTGGACAGTGTACTCTAGGCATGGGGTAGTGAGCGACGTGGCTAGAGGAGTGGGACGTCGCCCACTCGAACCGCCATGTAATCTACCACGCATGCTATGACCAGAGTAGCCTCGGGATGAACGGTCATGGTTTCTGGAGACGGCTGCCATTCCTTCGTTCACGTTAGGGGTGCGAGCACCGCCGCCACGGGAACGGGAATGGGCACGTCGGCGAGTCACGAGAAGCCAAGGGCCAAAATCAATATCATTCTCAGAACTCTCAGAGGTTAATGGAGCAGCATCGCTGTTAGCAGGGGGGGCAGGACAGAGTTCATAGCACTAGTTCCAGCATCCATGGGAAAGGGTTCCGGCCTAACCTCCTTCTCTCATGAAACACGAGAGGGTTGAAAGGCTTTCGCCCTCCCGGTTGCTAAAAAATGGCTGAAAGAGTTTGAACCATGGCCAATAACTCCACAAGAATAGCAAAAAGTTGGAAGACGTTCATACTGAACCACAACGAATACACGATGTTGATCATCTCCAAGCTAGAAACCCTTGCATAGGGGTTTGGAGAGATCAAGTTCAAGACAAATTCTGGCATACTTGGTTAATTTTCAGTAGATTTCCAAGGTGACCAGTAATGGTGTCAAGGGTATCACCGCTCCAGAACTCAATTGGTAGGTTATGAAGTTGGATTCAAATTGCTGTCGTAGTAAGCTTGGTGAATGTAGGTTCGAAGTAAGGGCGCTAAGGAGACATTTGTAAGATTATACCATTAATGGTCCATGGTCCTTCAGAGAGAAGGCGCTGCAGAACAGTATTATCAGCACAGCGAATAAGGATAAAGCCATTTGGGAGGTCTGAAATCAGGATTTCTCCAATTTTCTCCCATTTTTTCAAGAGTATTGTTTTCAATTGTTCAAACAAAGGTGGTTTTCCGAAGAATTTGCCAAAGAGAGAGTGTTGGAAGCAAAGACGGGCTCGGTTTAAAGTATCATTGTCCAGCTTGATGAACTCAGAAGTAGTTTCCTTAAGTTTGTTGAGGATTGCGGGATTGTGCAGAGGAGATGACTCTTGGATGGGAGTGACTTTGGAAGCGATTTGAGCCCATGAAGGAGGGGAAGGATGAGTGGGAGTGGACTGGGGAATTTGGCCCCCGCTTGCCATGGCAAGAGGGGTGAGGAGGTGAAACGGAGTGGACGCTCAGGACGAGAGGACGCTTAGGATGAGAGGGCGCTCCTTGTTACTCCTTTTGCTTTTAGATAACAAGAAAAATTGCTCCGAAAAAAAAGTTATCATTTAAGTACCCAAACTCAAATTTTCACCCTACACTACTTTGCTAAGGATCCATTGTTAATCTACTGTATTATTGAAGTGGTCCTCATGAAATCACAATAACTCGAGAAAATATCCACCTTATATTTTGATCTTCTCATAATCTAAACAAAAGCAGAATTGATATATTTTTTTATAATGTATCTTTCACTTTCTTGTTCCATGTGAATAACCAAATTGAACATCAAACTGCACAGAATTTTCTTACAACAAAATTCTAGTTTCTATTCTTTTCATATTTCTTGGATATTTTAATTATTATTTCTTATCAAATAGATAGTAGTATGTTGTGTTAGTATATTTACAATGTACTTCATTAACGAGCCACTTCTTATATATGTTATGCAATAATGAAAAGGAAAATTCTACACATGAAGTTCACAAGAAGTAGTATATTATGCTCAGTCTATTGTCTGGACCGCAGTCTGAGCAGTAAATTGTCCTTGTTAATATGTTGAGACTAATGGTCATGATCTTAATTTTAGTCATAGTATGGACATAATCCATGCCTTATCAAATCTTGTCAATTCATATTTTATTGTGTTTTTCTAATGTGTATCTCCTATAATCTTGTATATACAACCATGAACTAATTTAGAATAGGGCAAATGTGGAGAAACAAGGACTTAAACTTTATGCGTGCAAAGTGATATTATCTCTAACAAAAAACAATTGTGAGCAAATTACATGTTAAAATTAAAGTAGTTATTTTTATTCATGTTTGAAAATCTCATCTCTGATTTTAACACCTAGAACATGACTAAGAAAATAAGAAAACTAGAAGAACACTTGTTTTTGGTGGAAAAGAAAAGCAAAATAAAATCAAACTTTCAGTTTTAGAAACTTTTCTTCTTCTCAAACTCTGAAAAAAATTATCAATCTTTAAAACAAAGAAGATATTAAAAAATAAATGGTGTTAAAATTCAATGACAAACAACAAATTCAATTAGAAAGACAAACATATGAATCAAAACCACCTAATTGAACAAACAACAAAATAAAATCAACTTTTCTTTTCTTAGCTCTCCCCCAAAGAGAAATAACAAACCCTAATTGACCATATGAATAAAAAAACACATCATACTTGAAAAAGTCTCAAACTTACCAAGTAGAAAGACAACAAATTCAATGCTCAATAAGGGATATTATCAATTACAAGGGATAAAAAATGCATTTAGAACATATGTTTTCTTCCCTTATATTCTAAAAATATTTACCACCAATACAACCACAACCACAAACCCTAATTCAAGAAGGGAAGCACAAAACTAAGAAATGTTGGTGAGCCTAAGAGAAAGAAACTATATAATGAATATTGATTCAACAAAAATTATCATCGATCAAGTACAAAGAATCACCTGCTGTGTCTAGATCTTTTAAAAAACACTAACTGAACATATATAAATTCTATCACTAGAAAGGCTATAGAATTCAATGCAAAGTGCAAACTTTGGGCATGAAATACATGGATGTGAAAAAAGACCGAAAAGAAAACTTTTTAAAGACATTTCCTGCTATTAATCCTCAATGAGTCCAAACACAACCACAAACCACCAAATTCATCAAATCGATGTCACGCTAAGACTCACAAAGAAACAATTGAATTTCGATTCAACAACCCTTATCAAGGATCAAACATGAAGAATCACCTCTTCCAAGGAGGGTGATGAAGAGGGGCAGCCTCAAGGGCGGTGCGAGTTTCCAGAAGCTTCTCAATGATCTCAGCTTGGGTGTATCCCTAGTCAGTAAGGATTTCCTCGAGGACAATGATGCTGAGCTCGATATGGTGCTTGCGATCGTGCTCAAAGATCTCCTTGTTAGCCTTCTTGGCAATGCTCCCAACCTCCATGAGAATCAAGTAATCTTCCAGATAGCTCTAGGAGGCATTGCTGATGCCAAGGACTAATTATGATGATCTATATTTATCTGTAATGACGAGGGAGTGGGAAGAGGCATCATATAAAATTAAAGCAGACTTACTAATGAGTCCCTGTGTTGAATGTTGAAGACATTGATGGTTATTGGCTTAAAGGGAAAATCTCTCAAGCTTATGAAGAGATAAATTCCCAATAAAAAAAATTTGCGGAAGAAGTGATGATTGGGATGTTGAGAACCGGCTTCTGATGCTTCTGAATTATGACAAGTTGATCTCGTTAAGATGCTTAGAAGATCATGTGGTGTACTAGATGGCCAAGGGCCGAAAGAAAGGGTAGAAATTTAATGAACAAATGACTACTATGTGCCTAGGCCTTGCTACCATCTTGGAGCAGCTACATGCCACAAGAGCATCTTCATTAGCAACACTAATCAAACGAAGCATTCAGATTGTTTAATGTCTTCACGATGGATGCCACACAATCTAGAATAAGGGAGCATTTGAATATAATTCCTTAGATTATAAACGAAATCAAGCAAGCTGAAACACAAATAAAGAGAAGGATGGCTATTGAGAGTATATCAGAAAGATCTTATCAATAACCTAACCAGAATGGGAATGAGTGAATCTATTATGAGAGCTCTTTTGATCATGCACCAAAGAGATGAAGTAGAGCATAAGTGAGAGCTTTACATCATGGTTAAAAAACTTAATTCAACCAGCTTCTGAAAGACAATTAAAAGAAGTCCAAGACATTCAATGTAATATACATTCTTTTGTTTGGTTGTATGAGTTTCTTTGGCAATGAAAGTGTTTGATGTTCTTGAGTTATATGTTGAAAAATTAATGAGAATTTCAGTTGAATGTCTTCATTTGAGTGATCAAAGTTTTGCACAAACAAATTTATTGGCCTCAACAACAATACACAATCACTTTACGTTATCTAGGATACATAAATGATGATTTGTTTGGCCTTCTTGCATCATTTATTTCCACTCTAAGATGACATTTTCTAATGACTGGTTATACACCAATGATAGTGTAGCGTCTGGTTAATGTTATCAAGAAAAATATATCTCAATATTAAACACCATTCAAGGAGAAGTGGGCCCTACCTAGGAGCATGAAAGTTTGCAAAGAATACGTGAAGAAAGCTTGTAAATTTTATTAAGTGGGGCCTCCATTGATGCAATGAAGGTTGCATGGGATGGACGTGGTGAACCATTAACCATTATAAAAAAATTTAGATAATTGCTGATATGGAAATTTCAGGCAGGGCCTACATAAAAAAAATAAAAAAATTACATGGAAGCATCTTATGACACATCAAGAGTGCCAATTTATTCTCCTATTTTATCTCACTTAATGGGGAACTCATGTCTGACCAGTTGTTTGGTTTTGAACAAACTCCTATTTTCATTATATTAAAAAAAAGTTAAAGAACAACAACTCAAAATAGAAAAAACTAGGAAAGGATGATATGAAGGATCTTGATTGTCAAGTAACAACAAGAATAATCATTCCAAATCAACAACAAAAATGCTCATCTTGAGGCAACGGCAAAATTTTTTTTTAGAAAATTGACAATATTTAAGGCCTTAATGATATATATATATATATATATATCTTGAGTCTACAATGAGGCATGCAATATGGTGAAGGGGAACAGGCAGAAAAATTTGAATGCAACGTTGTGCGAGGCACATGCAACGATATATGGATATATATATATAATAAATAATGAAATTAATAATTTTCAATTCTTTTGTTTTTACTTGTACTCGAGCCCTTAATCAGAGGTTCCCAAGATTTTATTCTGGGGTAATTAATAATAGAGGCACTAGAAGAAGAAGAAGAAGATTAAATAAATAAATAAATAAATAAATAAATAAATAATAATTATAATTATAATAATAATAATAAAAGAAGAAGAAGAAAGGTAAGAAATTTCTTGTTCATTTATGTACTTAAAAAAAATCTCAATTCCAGCAGTAGATCCTTTAGATTCAACGTCAACTATGTTACAGCAGTTGAGGAGGTGCTATTGGCCCCGTGAACATTGCTAATAAATAAAATGGAATATCCATGATTCCAACAGCAGATCGTGGGGATTGCCGGATGTTGAGCTAAAACTTTAGCCAAACCTATTCCAATTCCAACAGCTGATATTGGGGATCGCCGTCAAAAATAAGAGACTTTCTACACTAAAAATATCCTCTTAAATGAAGGTCATTTTTCATTGTATCAAATTACACAGTTTTTGAGGTAAGTGAAGTAAATTCAAGTAAATGGGAAACAAGAAATTCCATCTCCATGACGATAAGGAGCTAAAAGGTCCACCACTATACAATAAGGAAATGCACTTTACAATTGCTGCCAGCACACCCAATGTTAAAGCAAACATAGCAAACAAATCCACACTTACGCTTTTAGTAGTGCCAGACTCAATTAAATAAGGAATGTTCTCAAAATATTGATTATATTAAAAGACATACTTTTGCCTTATAGTGAAGAATTGTGCGGCCATCAGCAAGCACTTTTACAAGTATAAAAGAGTCACATATCTGCAAGTTACAACAAAATTTTAATAATAAATAGGAGTTTCTCATACGAATGATGCCAAATGTGCCAAATTTTTTAATGAGGTGTCAATTCACAAATGAAACAAAATAATGAATTCAAAATTACCAAACAACTTTTCCAACATTCATTTTCAAAATATACAAAGGCTTCACATTTTCCCTCTAGCTTGACAATTTTTGAGCTATTTTTCAAATGAAAAAAAACCTGCTTTGGTTGGCTATAAACAAATTCCCAAGTAGTTATAGGCTCATTCAAAAATCAGATACCCAGAATTTGGAATGTCTGCCACATGCAACATTAAAAATTTACTATCACTTCCCCAAAGTTACAGCCAACATGAGGGCAAAATGAAAAACAACTCAGATTCGGCTTGTGCAGGTCATCTAATTCCAACAAAGAACCATAGCCATACACATTATTAGCTCTAAAAAATGTAAAGGGTGTGGCGATCGCCAGCTAAGTGGATGGCCATCCAAACTGCCTTTTTTGTAGATAGACCATCTGGGTCAAGAGATTTGTAGAGAGACCTAATTGAGGATTAACACTAACAAGATAATTCTTTTTAATAAACACCATGCAAGCCAATATTTTATCCATTAAAATTGTTGAATTTGCTTAAAATCAAGACGAAATTTAAAAAGTGACTATATACTAACTAATCATTATGTGAAACGGGAAAATAAGTCCCACCAAACGATTTGAAGTTCAGAACCAAATAATGCATCTTTATCTGTCAATGATAGTACATGACAAAAAACCATTTCAATTATAAAAAATAATCACAAAACAAACAAAAAATTCTTGTACTAATGTATCATCTACCAGGCTTCTCAATTGTCTCCTATCGGTCAGAACACCATAAAATCACATATAACCTATGAGCTCTTATTCTCGTTCAAAACAGGGCGTAGAACCAAAATGACAAATAACCAACAAATAGTTACATAAAAACAGTCTTTCGAGGCCTCTTCGTCATTAATTTAAACTAAACAAAGCTGGATGAAGAAATTGAATTGACAAAGCCGCCCTTTAAAAAACCGAAGATAATTCACCCTATATAACCATTATCAAAATCAAGTCATATATTGTGCAATACATATCCATGGAAGCTACAATCCTATTATGAAATTTAGGCTGACATTTTCAAAAAAAAAATTTAAAGAATATAACATTTTCATCTAATATTAAAGCTGTCATGTCACCTGACTAGTTGGTTGACTGTGTCCATGAATAGCATGTTGGATTAGCAAACATATTTGATTATTCAACCCTTGGTGCCTGATACAATCATCTTAAACATTTACCATAGTAATATTTTGCATGCGTTTCACTTATACGTACAAAATGCCTCACACATTAATACCTTCATAGCAGATGACAAAGCAGACCAGACACTGGGTAACATTTTCAAAAATAGATTGAATCACACAGCAAAGACAGGAGCCACATGACGGAAACTAGAAACATTTTCTTAAACAAATTTGAAAATAGGCAAAGTACGAAGAGCAGTTACATTTACAAAAGAGAATGACATGTGCAACTGAAACATTAATTACTCAAATACACCCTTGTATGGTCTATTTTAAACAACCCACATTGCAAACCAAACCAAACAAATTGAATAATCAAGCTCTAAATTGAGCCCAGATAATATGTTCGAGTAGTATTTAATAACGCCAACAAAAGTTTATTACTTGCAGTAGATCTCTTTTCCAGATAGCTTTCTAGCATTAGAGCCCTTCTGTAGTACATCATACCATGCACTGCAATGCATGGGAGCCAAAAAATGAACCAAGAAATGACATGCACAGGACATAGATTGTAAGGAGGATGACTTAATTTGAATTGAGATAAAGGTCACATCATGCTTATGGATGGACAAATTTTGTTCTAGCTATGGCCACGATAGGATGCACAAAACCTTAGTTCTAGATTATAACCCGAGCCATCCTGGAGAACATCTACAGAAGACTCTAGACAACCAATTCGCTCTAGAAAATTTTCTCACTCTTCTGAAATTAAGTATCAAGCAATTAAACAAACAGCTTAAATGTCAACTTTATCATTATTGATTTTATAGGAGAAAACTTTACGCAACAAACAAGTTACTATTCCTAAAGTTCAAACTAATGAACACAGCCATCTTGGCTTCCACACCAACATAAATATTGAACCATACAATACAGAAGACAAAATAACTTGTTTGGAACCTAGAAAGCCACAGCATTCACAATTGTTGTAGCTAATCTATTACAAATAACCGACTAGTTCTATTATTACAAGCTTCTCTAATTTCTTAGTGTCCCCAAGTTATTATCTAAAATATTTAACCACACTTGAATTTTAACCCCTGAATTTCTCCACAGACTAAGATGACATAGAGATTCAAATAAAATTCCAAGACTCCTCTAATTTTTTCCATAAAGTTCAGCTTATGCTTTTGCATGTCTCAATTGTATTACTAAGCCGACCAAAAGACTTCTTCAAGAACCCAAAGTTTAACTCTAGTTTCTCAATACCAAAAAATCTTGCTTGCTGTGTAAGATTGTAAGTGGGGGCACTTCCAGGCTAAATCTATCAAAAGTTCAATGCAACCCCATCAGGATGAAGGATACAAATCCAATTACAGTTGTGTATAGTTTCTATATACAATTACATAGCCATATCCAAATTTTGTTCAGGCTAAAATCTAGTAACTTTCCAATCAATGTTCTCACTAAATTCTCCTATTAGATGTCTCAGTTGGGTGAAGTATCAAGCTTCCTAATGTTGGACATTCCTTTCAAAGAAGTCATTCTAACCACATCCATCAATAAATAATATTTTGACAACTAGAAGCCAAGAACCAGTATAAGAGAAAAAGAAGTAAGGCCCATACACAAACAAAACAATAAACAAGACCAAGAACCTCAAAGGTAGCATTCAGAAACAAAATAAATTCATCAAGTACATTGTCATCAACAAAGATTGCAATACAATGAAGAAAATAAAAGGAATAATAGTTAAAAGTATGACAAAAAAAAACCAGTGAAAATTTTCTGGAAATAGAAAAGGGCTGATATACTATCCTCATTTTCAGCTCAAAGATCTAAGGAACTATAGAGTACAATCTCACTATAATAGGGTGTAAACACATTATTCAAAAGAAGAAATATTCAAGATGCTAGATACAATTTTGAATACGTTATAGGCATTACAATAATCTTATAAAAGTAAATAGAAGGTGTCATTTCGGAAACAAACTTTACTGAAGACATACCCATAAATAATGAGTTTGTAAAGAACTGCAATCTCCTTCTTGTTTCCAAGTTTTTTGGTGTATTAGCAACAAAATCTTGGGCTGTTAAAAGTATATGTAAACGCTTCATTACTCCTTCTACAGAAGTGATAAGATAATACCAGTTTAAAACAAATTCAGTTGGTTGGTAGGAGACAGAAGATTAAACAAACTCATACAAGTTTCGGCTCATTGGGCATTTAGTTCTAGAAAATAGCCTTCATTCCTTTCTTGCTCTTGCCAATATGCTCCATGTATCAAATTGATCCCTATAAATGCTGAGTATCGAACTAGTTATAATAAAAAAAGAAATAATAAAAAAAGAAAAGAAATAATGGTATAAACCTAAATCTTATCATTCATCGCATATTGATGGTAATTACCTCAAAGAAGATGTCAGTAAATCATGGGTAACAACATCATATAGCTGATATAAATATTTTGTAACACCACTGGGAAGATCAGGTGCCTCATTTTGCATTTGCATATTGAAAGTTTACACGTGAAGCAAACTGAAACTATAACTGATGATAAGGTTTAAAGCTAGATCATGTAATAGGCAAGATCTGTCTTAAAAGATAAATGTCAAACATAACAGTTTTTGAGCATTTCTGGCTCAAAAAACAACGAAGTTCCATGCCTTTTTTGTGGGAGATACAAACACTAATTGCAATAACTCATCATCATAATTACTCATGATGAAAGTCATTTATGTCGAACAAAGAGAAACATTTCCTCCGAGAATTGATTGCAATACTATATAACTTACTAAATAGTCTATTTTAAGTTAAGTTTCCACGAATAATAGGATTCAACTTTGTGAAACTGTTCTCAACAATCATTATAATAATCCAGCATGTGAGTGATAACAATGGAGATGTTCATATATAATCAAACAACCCGATATATTTGCTTGAATAATTCAGAAAAGTGGCATTAAAGAAAGATGAAAAAAATTTCACATGAGGTGTGTGAAAAAGTACCAATAACAAGCTGCATGCTTGTTTCGACAATGCATGAATATGCAGGATGAACATCCCAAGACAAGGAAAATTTCTTTTAGGCTCATTGTTTTCAAGCTTCACATCAGGCTTAAGCCAACATGTTTGAGCCTTGTAGGTAATGTGTACATTGCCAGACCAGTCTTTTATTAAAAAAATGTCACCATTGTACACTACATCAAAACATTTATACCCAACCCCGTCAAAGCTCTATGAATTCCAAATCAATTTAGGCTCAGGGAATTTATATCAAGGGCATAGTCATCATGCATTTATATAAGCCCTGTTTATACGTATGATTCAAACCATATCACTTTTATGAAGGATTATTTAGACTAATTGATTACATACCAAAATAGAAGCGATATTTTTCCACATATAACCTCTAGACAGGTTTTTACAAATGATTCAAACTTCTCTTAGCAATTGGTAATATCACACTCTCTTTGGAAACTAAAATATTCAAGATGCCATTATAAGAGAAAACTATTAAATCAAAAAATGTTTATTTCAACTTGAAGACAATGTTGAAAACCAAATATCAACGAAGCATATTAAAGCGGGAAATCTTCATGGAGTAAGCCGAGAAATTTTACATAGTTAGCCAAGTCTGCCAGTCATCACGAACTCCGCCTAGAAATTTTAGCTAGTCAGGCATGCTTCCCAACATTATTAACATAGCCTAGAAATTTAAAAAAACCGGCCGAGCAAACAAACTATCACGACTCAGCCAAGAAATTTTGCTTACCTGGCTGTGCTTGGATACACAGCCGGAAATTGTGACTAGCTATCAAAGCCGGTAGGCTATCTCTGACTAAGTAAGAAATTTTGTGTAGCTGGTCATGCTACCTTGCAATCACGGACTTAGCCGAGAAATTCTGCCTAGTTGGCCAGGCCAGCCAGTCATTATTGATTCATTAGAGAAATTCTTCCTTAGTGACTCACCGCGAAATGAGAAATTCTATCTAGTCAGATATACTAGTAAGCCATCATGGACTCAGCTGAGATATTATGCCATGCCAAGCTTGCGAGCCAGCCATCACGGACTATGCCTACAAATTCTACTTGGCTGGCCCGGCTTGCAGCGTGGCCAGCCAGGACAGCCAGCCATTATTAACTGAGCTAAGAAATTTTGCCTAGTCGATCAGGCCATCAAGCCATCACGGATTCAACCAAAAAAGTTTGGAAAACCAACTAGGCCTACTAGCCATCGTTGGCTCAACCGAGAAATTCTTCCTTGATAGCCGCGCTAGCCTGCCGTCACTGACTCAACCAAGAAATTTTGCCTTGCCAAGTATGTAGAATCACGAACAAAAACCTTGACCTAATGATTCTAAAGAGTCACGAACCAAAGGTATAAAGGAATCTTGACCCGTCATTATAAAATCTAGAACCAAAATTATAAGAAGATTTGAATGCCACAAGCAAATAACTTGATAAGTTCGAATAGTTCTCTAAAGAACCAAAGGAAAACTAAACCTTACAATTCTTATTATCCTCCAAGTCCTTACAAGAAAGCCTATAAATAGGCTACATAAAAGAAAATATGTTGGAATAATATTCCAAAGAATAGAATTCCAAAAATAATGCTCTAAGCAAAGTAGGGAACAAGTATATAAGGAGATAAGAAAACATGAAATAACTATCCTAGAGTGATATTCTAGAAGAAGAATATTATGATACTATTCTCATAAAAATCAAGTAATATAGATTAGCCTAAATTAAGTTAGCCAATGCTCGTCCTTCAACTTTGCTTAACTCCACTCATGTAGCCACTTCCCTCACAGCACCGCTAACCGCCTCTTGAAACCTTTTCTTCTTCAATCGAGTAATTGGTCCACTTGGAAATCTCAACGAATAAAAGGTAACTTCGTTCTTATCACAGGCCATCACGGACTCAGACAAGAATTCTAACAAGCCGGACAAGCCAGCCAGCTATCAATGACTCAGCCGAGAAATTCTCCCTAGCCGAGAGTTGCAGCGAGCGATCACAGACTCAGCCACTAAATTCTGTCTTGTCATTCAAGTCATGATATTTATACAATGTTAATTTATGCATGATTAATCACATAATTAATAATTAAATTAAAAATTAAATTAATTTATGATAATTTTATGAAACAAGAGTAATAAAAATTTATTGAAAATAACCTTAATAAAAGCTAATATAATGCTAGAACTACTTATATTAAAACTAATATTCCGGTAAATCAATAGCACTTCCACCTAGATTGTCAAAATAGGTTGCAAAGGGATTTGAAATAGAATTAAATTATTCTTAAAAATGATTATTTTCAAGTGTTGTTTTTATTGAATAGTAGTAATAATAATAATAAAGGATGTGGAAGGAATATTCTATGAAGTTGGTTTTTTGGGTAAAAAATTTAGGGTTTGTGGTTGAAGTATAATTTACTATAGCAAAACCAAATTTGAGATTTAGAGTAGCAATTTGGGGTTGCTGATTGGAGATGACCTAAATATATCTCGATTTCATAATGGCACTTTTAGTTGTGTAATTTTTTTCCATGAAATGTTTTAATTAAAAAAATAGATTTAAATATAAACAAAATATTTTAATTTTGAACTCATTTTCGAATATTGACAATAAATATAAAAAAACCAAATAATCAGACATCATTAACCACAATTTCTAAATAGAAATTATAAAAAATTAATAATTTGGAAATTTTTTTTGTCAGTTCAGTCAATTTTAAAAAATCACATCAATTCTACACATAATGTTCCTAAATGTTCACAGAGATGCCAGATTACACACTAGTTATGTTTGTCATCAATGGTAAAACTAGTTATCAACTTTCCACAAGGTGGTATTTGACTATCAAATTAACTGCATTGTGAGAATTAACAAAGAGGCCTAATCCAAGATCAAGCGAACTCTGTCCTGTTTAGAAGGGGAATCTCAGGCAATCTTACTAGAGGCTGGAGATGAGCCTGCACCTTATTTGAGAAATAGTTTTCAAGCATGTTTTCACAGCAAAGATGTTGACATATGAAAAGCAAGATGGCGTATTTGTAACAGATAGTCTCAAGGGAGTTGTAGGTGCATGCATTTGCAAACATTCTCCACATATGGATACGCTCCTACTTCATGAAGAAGAATGAGATCTAAATGATGGCCCGATCTTCACAGCGTATGATCTAGGTTGAGGGATAACTAGCTGTGAACAGCCAGGGATAGTCGCGAGCTGTACATTGGGAAGAGACGATTTGAAGTTTGAAGAACTCTGACCCACTGTCCGAACAATCACAGAACCACAAACTAGAAACTAATCCACACAAAAGCCCCGAAAGCGTAAAGCACGAATTAGGAGAAAGCCGAAACTTTCCTCTCGCGAATTAGGGAGAACTCACCAGAACAATGGTAGTAAAACAACTCTTATTTCTTGAAAAATATTCAAAGTTTTAAATTTCAAAAGAGAAGGTACAAGACTATTTATAGCCGACTTAAACTTGGGATACAAGAAAACTATCTTATTAAAAATGGTTAGGGAATCAATCTAAAAATATAAAAATGAGAATTTTCTAGGGAAAAAAAATCTAAAAATAGGAAAATAAAATTGGCTAAAAAATCAATCTAAATATGCAAATAGTATCCCGCGGTACTGTAGCAGATGAAGATGGCAAGCAAATCTCTCCACTCTTAATCTTAGAATACTTGATTTCCTGGTTGATTGGGATTTGATTTTGTTTTCTATCAGAAATTGGGTTGGTTTAGGAAAAAGATATTTTGGGTTGATTTGTCATAAAAAGAAACCACATCTCCCTTTGTTTGCGTGGGGCCAGCGAAGATAGGCACATTTTTCTTTTGGGACGTGCATGCGAGTGTGAGGCCCACATGTGGCATAGCTCTAAATGCTCCTATCTTCCTATACTCTTGTTTACTAAGTCTGGAATTATGTCCTCACTTTCGGTACACCTAAGTACAATTAAGGTACAAGAAATTGGAAACACCACCATATCAATATAATTTAAAAATAAGCTTACGTTAGCATTCACCTAGTTTTGGATTTGTTTAGCATGGCTTCGTATAATTTGTCCTTCATATGCTTCCTCTTCTATACCAGCTGAAATATTACTATTCATAAGTGGTGTAGTAGGCATGGGTGTGATGTCCTCATCACATCCGCTACAAACATCTCGAAAGTAACATAGTACAGCTCAGACGCCAGTCTCTTTGACAACGTTCTTAGATCTGTGGGGAATAATAAACTTTAAGTAACCGCAAAAAACAAAATTTTATCAATTATAGAATGTTGAGCAGAAAAAATATTAAATCTTACCACTATCACCACAAAAAAGTGATGTTTGTAGAAGTATACATGCAATTAGACTTGGCAAAGAAGGCTAGTACTTGCTTACCCATGGATACTCTCCCCAATGTGTAGGTACGGGTAGAAGATAAACCTGTAATTTTATAGGTAAAAATGGTCGGGTACCCTGGCGAGTAAAAACAAATAGTGACCATAGGCAAATGGATGGCCCATTTTAAAAATATATTTTAATATTTGTGGTACATACTAAACTTTAACACAATTTTAATTTTTTTAATAAATTAATAGTTTGTTAGATTATTTGTATGCACAACATTCTAATCAGAGGTAATTTTTAAACCTAACAATTATATTATGTAACAATTACATGCTTTTACATGAGTATATGCAGTCCTTACAAAGATATAAAAAGTTTACATATTAATAATAACTAAATCAATTTTTAAATTTTTTATAACTTTGAAATAAGTCCCACAAAGAACATTAAAGCCAATAACCGCCTTTTTATTGGTATAGGTAAGGGATTTATATACCAATATAACACAATTAAATGTGACCAGTGGCTGTTAGCCCAGCAGTAGGATGATGCCTAGGTAGGCTTGACCCGGCCAGTTCGTTTGACAGGTCTATATGCACCTATATTGTTTATGAGAGTATAGTGCAAATGTAACTTTTCTTGGGGTATATATGTAATTTCTTCTTTTGAATATGTTGTGGTGTCTAAAATGAGGTAATTTGAACTCACATGCCAAACCTATGCCACCTTTTTTAGACACATGATCATTCTCGATTAAGTATTGGTTTTCCATTCCATTGTCAATGACAGAATGAAGATATTAACTGAGTCCAACATTGACTACTAGCCTAGAAAAGAGGATGATACTACCAAATTAGGTTGTCCTAAATTTGATACTACCATGAAAAGTAATATTTAATCTTTCCTAAATTAAGAAACTAAATCTCCTAACTTATTTCCATAGCATGTTTCCTATTTCTACAGTCCCCCTCAAACTGGGTTGTATATGTTATATTAACCAAGGTTGGAGTTTAACTCATCAAAACTAACTCTTGGAAGTGCCTTGGTGAGGACATCCGTGATTTGTTGTTTTGTAGGAATATAGTTGAGCTGAATGACTTTTATGTTGACCTTTTCCGAGATAAGATTCGGTGGAATATCCAATTTCGTCCCTCAAACATAGTCCATGTGCCCCTTTGGTCCCTCTAATATGATTTGTCATTAAGGGATCACTCTATTTTAATATTTGAGAAATGTAAGTCCCTCTCTCTAAAATAATTAGTCCCTAGGAGGTCAGTATAAGGACTTATATTACTGCTATATATAGCAAATATTTGTTGCCATATATAAACAAATTTTGTACAACATACTGATTTTGTATCTTTACATAATTAGATTGATTAGAGAAATCAGCCTAGATCACTAAGAATCAGCCTTAGATTTGTTAGCTGTAGATAGAGAGAAATAAACCTAGATCACTAAGAATCAGTCTATGATTACTATATATTCATCTATTTATTGAATGGAAATCAAAAGAGAACGGGACAATTTCAATCAAAGCAAAGTTTTTCATGGTATTTGAGCTCAGTTTCAAGAGTTTTGGAATTCTTGCTTGTTCTTGTGTCATCGGAGTTGCAGGCAATTGCATACTTCAAGTTTTATTAGTGTGACTTTTATAGCTGAGGTTACAGATCAAGTTTAGGTGGAGAGTAAGCTGATATTTTGGTAATCTTCTTATTTTAATCATTTTGGGGCGCTTATCTCCATATTTTCGTGTTAATTCTAGATTGTTGTGTGTTGAAATGTGTAGTAACAATTCTGAAATTTTGTGTTAAATTTATGGAAAGAATTATACAGCATGGGAATTTCAATTTCAACTATATGTTACTAGAAAAGATTTATGAGGACATTGAAAGCACTGATCCAGCCCTAACAAATGTTACTCAATTTTCTTCCAAGGAGGATAAAAGATGATAGGGTGATGTCTTGGATCATTAGGTCTTGTCATGCTCAAATAATTCTTAATTTAAGCCCTTACAAAATTGCTCAAACAATTTGGGAATATTTGAAAAAGCTTTCTAATCAAACCAATTTAGCCAGGAGATTTTAGTTGGAGTGTGAGATTGCAAGTTATACACGGGGAGTCTATCAATTCAGGATTATTTTTTGGTTTTTAAAATTTATGGGCTGAATTTTCTGATATAGTTTGTGCTACAATGCCTAGAGATTCCCTTGAAGATGTATTGGCAGTTCATGAGATTAGCAAGCGAGATCAATTTTTGATGAAACTATGATCAGACTTTGAGAATGCTAATTCTAGTTTTATAAATCGTCGTCCTCCTCCTACCTTGGATGTCTTCTTCAATGAATTTCTTCGTGAAAAGCAATGTCTACTTACACAAACCACCCTTGAATAGGAGAAAATTACTGTAGCACATGTGGCATTTTCGTCTCATGGAAAAAACAAGGGTAGAGACATGAGTAAGGTTTAGTGTTTTAGTTGCAAGAAATATGGGCATATTGTTGCAATTTGTACCAAGAAATTTTGCAACTATTGCAAAAGGCAAGGACATATCATCAACGATTGTTCAATATGTCCTTAAAATCGCTAGACCAGTGCTTTTCAAGCAAATATTAACAATTCTTCCACTGATCAGATTCAGACTGGTCCCTCAATTATGTCAGCAATCAATCAGAATGCTCAATCAACTATTATTACTCTTGAATCAGTGCAACAAATGATAATTTCATCCCTCTCAGCTCTTGTCTTGCAAGGTAACAATAATTCTTTATCAAAGTCTTGCCTTGTTGATTCTGGTGTATCAAATGATATGAGTAGCTCCACTAGTTTGCTAAAAAATGTTCGTCCCTATCATGGCTCAGAACATATTCATGTTGCGAACCGAAACAGTTTACCTATCACTACTGTTGGTGATATTACTCCAATTTTCAGCAATGCTTTCATATTACCTGGACTTTCTAATAATCTTCTTTCAGTAAGTCAATTGCTAGATAATAATTATGATATACATTTTCCTCGTGATGGTTGTTGTGTGCAGGATCTGGTGTCAAGGACGGTGATTGCGAAGGGGCCTAAAGTAGGGCGCTTGTTTCCTCTACATATTTCTATTCCTAGCAATGCTTCTTTAGCTTGTTCTGCTATTGTTAATAAAAGTGAAGTATGGCATAAACGTTTAGGACATCCTAATTCTACTATATTGTCTTCTTTGTTGGCTTCTTGTTTATTAGGCACTAAAGATCAATTTTCAAGTCTTTCTTTTGATTGTTCCACTTGTAAATTGGGAAAAAGTAATATTCTTCCTTTTCCTATTGTCGGTAGTCATGCAATTAAATGCTTCGATATTATTCATAGTGATGTATGGGGAATCACACTTGTTATTTCTCATGCACATTATGAATACTTTGTGCCCTTTATTGACGACTATAGCTTGTTTACTTGGATTTATTTTCTTCGTTCAAAATCTGAGGTCTTTTAAGTCTTGAACACTTTTGTTGCATATGTTGAAACTCATTTTTCTACTTTTATTAAAGTTCTTCGATCGGATTTTGGTGGGAATACATGTCTACTGCATTTTATTAGTTTTTAAATGAAAAAGGTATTCTCTCACAACGCTCTTATCCACACACACCCCAACAAAATGGTGTGGCTAAGAGAAAGAATCGTCATCTCTTAAAAGTTACTCATACTTTGTTTATTAAATCTTCTGTTCCATCTCAATTTTGGGCCGAAGCTTTATCTACAGCAGTTATCTTATTAACAAACTTCCTTCACAAGATTTAGACCTTGAGTCTCCTTATTTTCATCTATATCAACACCATCCTCAATATGGGCATTTGCATACTTTTGGTTGTGTTTGTTTTGTTCATTTGCTTCCTCATGAATGTCATGTATTTATGCTTAATCTGTTAAATGTGCCTTTATGGGATATAGTACAAACCACAAAGGTTTTGTTTGCTATGATGTTACCTCTAAAAAGGTCCGTGTTTCTCGTAAATTAAGACATATAAATACACAATGCATTGTTTTCAAAAATCATAATAATTATACAACATCTTTTGATAAGAAATTTCAATTTTAAAAACAAGTAAACATATGAAATATTTTATTTTACCTTTTAACTCATGTTATAGCCATTAAAGATAAAAATATGCAACAACACTCATCTTATAATAGAAATTACATTTTTTTTATAATTTTTAAGTTGTTTGTCATCTATGTTCTTGTAAAAAAAATAGAAGACCTGCAAATAATAGTAGTGGAGAAAAGGATGGAATGAATTATCTAGTGCTGGATGGCCCGTAGCAGATCATGGCAGGCAATTACCAAGCCTTTAGTATGTGTTTGTTAAATCATCTAGTCAATCTTACACTCTAAAGGTGGATGTTGTAAGGAGCAATTTTTTTGGAGGTTACCCAACATTTAACTTTTTTCTTTAGAGTGTCCCAACTTTAATTTGTATCAAAAAGGTGTCCCATCTTGTGTTTTTCATTCACCGGCAGGTCACCCAGTCAATTCCGATAACGCAATGCTTATGTGGAGCCCAGGATTGTATTGTCATCATTGTTAGGAGCCACGGTAGCAATTCCATGTCACCAACTTAAACCACGTCACACAAGGGTTTTTTAGAGGTGGTTCACCAACCCTTCTCTGCCCCATTTTCTCCACCGGTCGGACATGATGAGTTCCACATATCACTAAAGACATGGCTAAGAGATGGAGGAAACAGAGAAGAAGAAAAAGAAATTAGACAGGGTTACACGTTCGTGGAGGAAGCGAGCGAGAGACTTGATCAAACTGATTGTGAAGGGGTGGGAGCAAGAGAGCTCTCAGGAGAAAGCAGATTGTTCTCTTTTAGTTTAATTTTTTGTTTATATGAATATATTCCAACATTTTGGTATTATTTGATTCGGTTGGGGGCTTTGGCATGCAGTAATTTTATTTATTTTTTGTATTTGTTCCAGTTATGGCTTTAGGGTTGAAGGTAGTTGGTGGTTCTTATTTAAATTTTTTTTTCTATTGATTGTAAACACAATAATCGTGAATGGATTGTTGTTATTTTTCAATGTAAGGGGTTGAGTTGTTGAATTATGAATATGAAGTTGTTTTCAAATTTGAAAGTAATACTGAACCTAGTCTACAGGTTTTGAGAGAATTTGTATGTTATACAAATTTTGCAGGTGTAAGACATATTGCACAACAAATTGCAATTAAAGAGAATTTATTGAAAGAGATTAATTTATATACAAGACAAATTGAAATTGCTGCTACGATAGTGTTGCAAGGTGTAAATGAGATCATATTAATGGCACTATCCAACAGAGCTTTATAAAATTTTGGAGTGCTAACAAACTAATACCTTAAATTCACTGAAATTGTAGCTTCACAAAAATAGGCACCACAGACCAGTGCTTTACAAAAATGATAATTCTGAAACCTAGATTACAATTAGCCACTACATTGCAATGTTTTGCAAAAAAAGCAAGTGAGGTTAAATACTAAAACCAGTCTTCTATAAAGCAACAGATAACAACTTAGGGAGGTTTTTTGGAAACATAAGTTGAACAATGGCCTCCAGCTCCTGGTGGCAACCACATCTTTCTCTTTTTGTCAACACCTGGAGGCATGTTGGATTCTCCTCCTTTGTGTTTTACTTGAGCCTTCAACACATTTGAAGCAGTAGTTGCTGATGATTTGATGATTTGTTTTCTTCCATATGGAGTTGGTTGGGCAGTGCCCATCTGTATGTTTGTTAAAAAAAATACATAAATCAATTTCTATGAAGTAGCAACATTATTGGAAAACTTAAAATTCTGATGGTGAATAAGCACTGACCCTAGGTTTGTTAGTCTGTGATTTTGTGAACCTTACTCCTACAGGTCTGGCATTCTGAATTGGCCTTCTTTTGTAGATGAGGCCATATCAACTTTTTTCATAATTATACTGCCCCTCTGCCATGTTTCCATGAGAGTACAAACCAGATTCAGAAACAACAGTGAAATAAATTATGAATTCCATAAATGAATTCACCCACCTGTGAGTTGGCTTCTTGTGTGCTAGTGTTAATGTTAGGTGTTCTCCCATATTTTGTTCCAACAGGGATTGTAAAAAACTGTAGCAAAGGGGATCAAAAACAGTTTTTTAGCAAACTTAACCATTTAAAAAAAAAATTCAGTTATCACATTTCTCACATGTGACTGAGTTGGTTTGCATGTGGCAGCTGACTTTCCCTTCTGTATATCAGTGGTAGGTAATTCCATCCCGAACGAACTCTCACCAGGTGATCTCCTTTGATTTTGTTGTTGTGATGGCAGGTTCTGGTTTTGGTTTTGGTCCTGGATGTGAAAATGGATCAGTTATTGGTCATAAGACAAATTTGTGTAAATAGATATACCATGTTAGTGTGTTGATTTTGTTGTTGTGATGGCAGGTCCTGGTTCTGATTTTGATCCTATATGTGAAAATGGATCAGTAATTGGTCATAAGACAAATTTGTGTAAATAGATATACCATGTTAGTTGTTGATTTTGTTGCTGTGATGGCAGGTTCTGGTCCTGGTCCTGGATGTGAAAATGGATCAGTAATTGATTATAAGACAAATTTGTGTAAATAGATATACCCACGTTAGTGTGTTGATTTGCATTGCCACTTTCTTGCCTACATGTCCCTCTTATGTTTCCCTGTAAAACATTACATGTCAGATAAAAAAATTTAGAAATGCAATGTTGTGCCCAATTTGCCCTTTCATATCTCATACTTGTTGCTCACCATGGAACCTCTTATTGTGGCCTTGTGTACCACAAATGCTGCAGGTCATCTTCACTCCTCTCTTACTGACTTTCCCCTTATTGTAGGCACTTGTTTCATACAACTCCTTTCTTCTAAGAATTGTTTTCCTGCCTCTTCTTCTGTTCATTTGTTGTGGTGGGATGATAGGGACATGATCACTCTTGGGCCATGAATATCTATCATGTGTAGGATACAAGATGTGTGTATATGTATCCATAAAAGTACTAACCCTATAGCATGGGTGAAGGTAATTCTCAGGCTTCTCCTTGTTGTAGTACAAGACTGAAATTGAGTGACAGCAGGGGATCCCACTAAGCTGCCATCTTTGGCATGAACATTTACCCTCAGCCTTATTCACCACAAATTGCCCATCAGGACCAACCACCTGGTATTTATCTCCACCTGACCATGTGGTATTATAAAACCAGCTATGTTGTTTAGATTTCTCAAGCTTCTTTAATATCTTAGGGTAGTGGGTGGATGTCACCCTAAGCATAACATCTCTCCTTTTCTGGATCCTCTTCATCAACTGTGTCCTAATCATTTGGTTCATTGTAATGATTCCCTTAACCCTAGCTTCCAAGATTTGGCTATTAAAAACCTCACATAGGTTATTTAATAAAATGTCACACTTAAATTGGGTGTGGAAGTGTGATCTACTCCAATCCCTAGGTTCAATTTTTTTCATGAACTCAAATGCTCGTAAGGACATTTCTTTCAAACCCTCCATTGCTCTCTCATAAGTAGCAAGGTAAGTTGCCTTAGCACATGACCAAAGTTGGTCCTTAAGGGCTTTTCCCCTATAGGTTTTTTTTTGAAATTGGTGTGGATATTCCTAACACAGTACCTATGCTCACTGTTTGGGAATAATTCAGCTACTGCAGGCAATAATCCCTATTGTAAATTGGCCAACCACAGTAGATCATACCCAACAACCACAACCACAACACAACAACATTTAAGGTTGAGATGAGGACATTAACTGAATTCATTAATATGCATGACACATCAATTACTAGCAACATAAGGCAACTTAACTAGGATTGACAAATGATTAAAAAAATTATGATCATTTCCTTACCTTCTGCCTATCGGAGATGAAGGCCCATTCTTGGCTGTTAATGATTTTGAGGTCTTGGGCTAGCACCTACATGAATTTTATCTAGTTCTCCCTGGTTTCTCTACTGACAACAGCCCATGCTATGGGATAGATGCAGTCATTTGCATCTATCCCCACAGCAGATAGCAACTGTCCTCCATATAACCCTTTAAGCCAGCACCCATCAAGTGACACTATCCTCCTGCAACCTGCCAAGAAGCCAGATCTCAGAGGAGCAAGGCAGACATACATACCTTGGAAGACATCTTCATTGCAGTCAATGATGATAGTTGACCCAGGGTGTGTCCCCATCAACTCTAGCCTGTAGTCATGCAACCTAAGAATTTGTGACTCCTCATCCCCATCACTGATCCTTAAAAACACAACATAGTAAGAAGCAATAAAATTTTAAATACTATAACAGTATGTGTAGTAATTATATAAAAGCAAGTTTGAGACAAATTCACCTATGTGCTATGCACTTGGCCCTGTATGCCTTTAGTCTACTGATGTCTACTTCTTGATTTGTTTTCACAGCCTGTACAATTCCATATATTCTCCAACTTGGGTCTGCCCTAAACTACTCAAGATAATTTCTTGCAAGCCAGTCTGCTGAAACATGTCTGTTGTTATGGTCTCTAGAGCACTCATGCTCAAACACTCCAGATTTTATTTGCACTGTGCTATGGTCTCTAACCATTGGTGATGCCCACAAGTAGAAAGGACAACCCCTTTTACAAAAGGCCTTGCATTTTTTCTTGGTGTTGGGTCTGAATTTCATCACATATCTATTTTTTATCCCATAATTCCTGACCGCCTCCTTAGATTGTTTGAAATCTCTAAATTTCATTCCATGTTTAAATTGGGGGTTCTTCATGTCAACTTCACCATTGAATTCAGGATATCTAACTTTGGATGGAGCTAGTTCTTCTTCATCCGTAGAAGATGCGGGACAGTAAAGCATCTAAATCAACATAATCAGTCTCCTCATCTTGCTCAACAGCCACATGTACATCTTCATCATTATTGTCGATCGCATGTGCAAGCCTACCTTCATTGCCCATGGTTTCTTCTTCCCGACCTATCACTCGAAACTATAGTCGGAGTCATGGAAATCCCACTCTTCATTAGCATTCTTTCCCTTGTTTTTTTACCCCCCCAATTATAATTGCTTCCAACTGTGCATCATCCACCACCTCATTTTCAACATCTTCAACATAGTTCAATAGTCCCACATTACTAACATTCACACCGGTATCATGATCTAAGGGTTTCCCACCATAAGGAAGTAAAATGCATACACATATCTCCCTATTGCAGCCCACAGACATGGCCATTTCCAAGGCATCCAAGTCAATTCTTATTTCTTTTTGAACCCCCACACCAGTCCTTGTATCAAACCAACAAATTGAAAATCCCTCTACATCAAAACCAAATTCATTGGCCATGCTAACTAGTTCTATTCTTGACATCGTGTTAGCACAACAATAGTCTATATAACCAGCAAAACCTTCTATCTCAGTCAACTTGTAATGAAGCCTAATTGTAAATAATTCAGCATCTGGCACTGTAAGCCCATGTAATTGTATCAAATATCTCATTAAGGTAAAAGACTAATGTAACTAAAGCTACAAAACACTATGTCCTGGTAACCTGCTACAACTAACAAGCATTAAAGAACATGTATGCATTAATACAATTACTGACTAATATACATGAGAAACTAACTTATTTAATAAGTACATACATATATAGATATATCTCAAGGGGTTGACACCAACGTTGGGAAAATTAAACTGCATTCACAAATCATAAGGTGATTGTTTCAACCAACTTAAGACCCTACTAACATTTCTTATAAAATGTAACCATTTCCCAATCAAAACATGGCTATAAAAAACAAGTCACCAGCTAATTAAAATTGATGTAGGATTGGGCCAAGTTTTCCATGAAGGACAAATGTTTACAAGAAAGAAGACAACGTAGGGCCAGGTTTTCCATGAAGGACAAATGTTTACAAGAAAGAAGACAACGTAGGGCCATGTTTTCCATGAACAAATGTTTACACAAGAAGACAATGTGGGGCCAGGTTCTCCATGAAGAACCAACGATTACAAAATGACATGTTTACTAAACACTAACAACACTAACAACTACAACTAAACACTTACAATATGACGGGGCTTCCTCACCCTCGCGCCGTATCTCCCACCTAGATGCCATCTTCGCCGGTGAGTCCATCTCTCTTCAATGCCTTGACAATGAACCTTCTCCTCGTTTCGCACTCACCGTCCCCAACTAGGGTTGCCACGAGTATCACGGAAATGAAATGAATCTTCTTTTGCCCAAACTTGAAATTCTCAAGAAAGGGCTTTGCTGACGCGTGGAGCCACTGTCAGGCATGTGACTCCATTGCTGACATGGAAGGTCATGTGCTATGTTGCTGATTTGGAATCCACTTGGCATGAAAGCTGCTGATTGTGAAACCATGTCATTAACAACATACCGAAATTGACTGGGTGACCTGTCGGTGAATGAAAAACACAAGATGGGACACCTTTTTGATACAAATTAAAGTTTGGACACCCTAAAGAAAAAAGTTAAAAGTTGGATAACCTCCAAAAAAAATTGACTCAACATAATTTCAAAGAAAATCCTTACAAAATCCTTTGCAACAATCTGAGCCCTAGAGTCTATAAATATTTTGGCATGCCTAATTGCTTTATGAAAGTTTTTACTATGTAACCACTAATAGGGCACTTGGGAAGAGAAATATAAATCCAAGTTTGTCTTCGTAAAAACTTAATAACTCAAAATATATAAATTTATGTTATTTTTATATTTTTATAATTATTATACCATGCAAATCTTGTCATAAAAAACAAAAATTAAGAAACTATAAATAAGTTTAGTTTTGAGTTAAATCAAATCAAAATTAAATTATTGATAATAACTCAATTTCATTTTAATTTTTAGTTAAATCTAAACAGATTTAATTTTGTTTGAAAATAAAAATTTTTACTTTGTGCATCTCAACACTTTCACGTATACATTTGATAATAGATTTTGCTTTTAACTATGCCCTGCATGCAAGTTGGCTAGGAAACTCAGCATGGATCATCTACTACTGGATGGCATGTAGCATATCATACTGGGTAAGGACCAAACCTTCAATATGAGTTTGTTAAGTCACCTGGTAACCTTTACACTAAAACCGCCATGTTATTTTTTTAGGCTAGATTTGCTTAAACTAAGAATTAGTTTTGTGATCCCTACAATAGAGGGATTCATTGGGCTATGATTTCCACACTTAGATTTAGTCAATTTTCCTGTCTTCGGCTAATAGTATCAAAGTTTTAGTGTTTCTTCCTAGAATTTTCAATTTCTTCCTCACGCAGCCTTCATTACTGCAAGCTTGGAATTTTTTTTTTTTGCCCATTGTGCATCATTCATTGTTGTGAGATTGTTTCTTGCCTCTTCTCCATCATTCTTTAATTTTTCAGCCTTCAATGCTTATATTTCCCATCATTACTCACCACCATATCAATTTCCAAAACTACTGCCATCAGCAATCCAATTATTTCTGCTTTGTCTAATGACTCTAATCCAATCCAAAAGACAGGTGAATTGTAGAACTTCAAATTCTCTGATAGGCTTAAAGGGTCAAATTATCTCAAGTGGTACCAGCTTACATGCATATATCTCAAAGGCAAGAGAAAACTTAGCCATCTACTTGGACCAGGCCATCAAAGAATAGATCTTGCTTTTGAATCATGGAATGAGGACTCTCACGATTATGGGGTTCAATGGAACCAACAATTAGCGATACTTTCATGTTTCTGACCTCTACAATGAATGTTTGGGACTACATAATCACACCTACTTGAAGGTCAGGAATACTGCCTTAAACTACAAAGAATAAAGGCAAAGCGGGAGCCACCAAACAAGGGCAATAGATCAGTCTATGAGTATGCGACCACTTTATAGAATTTGTGGCCAGAATCAGATTATCAGGTGGTTCAGATCCAAATGGTGCTGCCATCTTGACAAGTTATGTTGAGAAAGACCAAATATATGATTTCCTCACAAGTTTGAATCTAATATTTGATCAAGTGAGGATCCAAATTCTTGAGAAAAAAATTCTAGCATCCCTAAAGGCTATACTGGAACCACAATTGATGAAATGAATCTGTCATAGCAGTACAAACAGATGGTCTAGAGAAAAGGAAAGAGGATCAACAAATCTCAAATAAAGAAAAAGAACCAGCGAAAGGATAATAAAAACAACTTTTGGTGTGCCCACTTCAAAAACACCACAACATACTTAAAACAAATGCATGAAACTGAATAGCAAGCCTCCTCTCTGTGAATGGGGAACTGAGGAAGACAAAGGAAGCCACAAGTCCACTTGACTGCAAGCCTAAGTCTGAGGACAACTCTACTGTAGGCCTTAATAGTGAATAGACTGAGAAGCTAAGATGCTGGTTGGGGTCCACATGTCCTGCTCTCTAGACCCCGCAAGTGAATCTTTGTTTTCTCTTTAGCTCAAATGCCTCAAGTGTTAGAGTCACACTTAAATAGTAGACTTTGGTGCCACTGTCATATGGCCCTTACATCCCACCTTTTCCACACATATATGCCTGGCCCAAGCAATAGTAAGATAAGGCCAATGGTTCATTAGCTACTAGAGCAGGTTTTAGAGACATACATGTCACACCGACACTTGCACATAAGGATGTTCTTCACGTTCCAAAATTATCCATGACCTTATTTTTATTCACAAACTTAATTATGACAAAAAATGTCATGTTACTTTTTTGCTCATATTGTGTGTTTAATGAACTAGGTTTAAGGAAAAGGATTGGACTTGCTAGTGGAGGGAGTCATCTTTATCATTTGGAATCATATTTGAGAACTAGGAATAACTTGCCTATCTTTTCTTAGTTCATTAAATAGAAGTACCATTTGGTTATACCACTTTTGTCTTGGTCATGCGTCTTTTTGAATTTTAAAGGTCATATTTCCTCATTTACTGCAAGGTCTTGATGTCTCTCTGAGTTTCATTGTGATGTTTGTGAATTGGCAAAACACACTCATGTAGCTTTTCCTATTAGTAATAAAATAAGTTTTTCTCCTTTTCATTTAATTCATATTGACATTTGAGGCACGTTTATCATAACTAATATTTTTAGAGCTCATTGGTTTGTAACCTTGATAGATGATTACAATCAGGTCACATGGGCTTTCATCCTTAAACAAACATCTACGTTAGCACCCAATGCCATTCTATGATTCAAAATTAGTTTGGGGCAAAAATAAAAACTTTAGAATAGACAATACTAAAGTTTACTTAAACAAGATTTTATCATCTTATTTTCAATCCTACGGCACTATCCATGACAACTCATGTGTTAACACACCTAACAAAATTGAGTAACTGAAAGAGGAAAAAAAATGGCCACTTACTCAACACGACCCAGCCTTACTTTACCATGGGATTGTGCCAAAACCATATTAAGGAGAACATTTTCTAATAGCCACAGACATGACTAATCGACTATAATCACTTGTTTTAGATGACAAAAGTCCTATAAACTTCTATCCTCACCTAAGAACATCGCATGGGCTCACTTCACACGAATTCATATGCACTATCTTTGTGCATCTAAACGACACGAATAGAAGAAAATTAGACTGTAGAGCAATCAAGTGTCTTCGTAGGTTACTCATCCTTTGGAAATAAGTCATTCTTTACCAAATCCCCTCTTAAGGGAGAGATTTCAATGCCCAAAGTGATCTTCCTCACAACCCACATAACATTTCATAGCATCCAATATAAACCTAATTAACTTAAGTTAGTTCCTCCAACCATCCATGAACATGAATTGAATTTGCCCGGTGCTACCTATCACTTTCCTAAGTTTTCATAGGTGTGTTCCAAAATAAAGATTGTTCTAGACCTCGAGCATGCTCAAGAATCTATCTCAGACTATGCAGCAAGGGCACGACATACCGGTGTCCAACACGGACACACTTTGGACACGGTTGGACACCCTGTCCACCCGACCAACCTAGTGGGGGAGGACTTAAGCGATGGAATAGGAGTCGAGGGAGAGGAAGGAGGAGAAAGAGTCATGGTGGTGCCAGAGTTAGTGGTCACCATGATGGAAGGGGCGGCTTGGCGGTCTTGCAAAGGTGCTTCCTTGGCGGCGTAGGGGGTTGGCTAAGAGGCGGAGGAAAGGATGGAGGAGGAGATTGGGAGCGAAGAGAGAAAGGATGATGAGAGAGAGAAGGGAAAAAGAAAAAGAGAGGAGTAGTGATGGCGAGAGAAACAGATTAAAAAATGGGGTCCAAACTCCAAAGACAATGGATCAGTGCAGTGGAGTTCATAATATGTTTATTTATTTATCTATGAATTCTTTAACAGTGTTAGCTTAAACAAGACGATAGGACATTAACAATAAATATTTTTATAATATATATAATACACACACATATTTATTCCCGTGTCCTCCCATACCCATGTCCTGAATTTTAGAAATCACCATATCAGCATGTTTGTATCATGTCGAGTCATGTCACTGTATCCATGTCCATGCTTCATAGATCTTAGATATTGAGCATGAAATCAAAGTTAGAACTAACCCTTTATTTCAAAGTCAAACAGGTGAAACACCCTTTGAACTTGAAGATGATCTGGACATTCTCATATTTCGCTTACCCTTTGAACTAACCCTTCATTTCAAAGTCAAACAGGTGAAACAGGTGAACCACCCTTTGAACTAACCCTTTATTTCAAAGTCAAACAGGGAAAGAAATCCTAACCTGTAACAAGCAGCCACTTTACCCATTACATCACTATATTTTGTTTCACTGCCTACACTAACCCACAAAAAAAATCATTGCGAGTCTAAATACTATCACTACCCCTAATACTATGTCTGAGAAAATATCAAAGAAAGAATAGAGGGAGGCTATGAAAGAAAAGATGAATGCCTTGGAAAATAATAGGGCATGGTAGATTGTGGAGAAACCAGAAGGAAAATTATAGTAGACTACAAGTGGATTTTGACATTAAATACAAAGCTGACTGATCACTTGAATGGTATAAAGCATGAATGGTGGATAAAGTCAATACTCAGACTTATAGAGTTGATTACATGAAGATCTTTGCTCCTATTGCAACCTATTATCTCTAGGAGCTCACTTCTATTGTAGCTTCCATCAGTATGATGTGAAGAATACATTTCTTCATAGAGATCTTGAATAAGAAATATACATGAATATTCCACCATGATTCACACAGGACCCACAGAACAAGGTATGCAAACTAAAGAAAGCTCTCTATGGACAAAAGCAATCTCCTCGATTATGGTTTGGAAGATTTTTGAAGGTTACGAAGAACTCCAGGTTTAAACAATGTGAAAGGGATTATACACTCTTCATTAAACATTTGGTTGCAATGGGAATAACTGCGCTTCTTTTTATGTAGATGATATCATAGTAACTGGAAATGATGATAAGATGATAAGGAAAAAACAAACTTGAAGAAGATCCCTGTGAAAGAGTCTGAAATAAAAGAGTTGGGAAAGCTGAAATATTTCCTTGTTATTGAAATGGCATTTCCTCACAAGGGATCTTCATTTCTCAACAAAAATACATGACTGAATTGCTAATAGAGACAGGGAAAAGTGGATGCAAACTGGTCTATACCCCAATGGATCCAAACTACAAATTGACAAAAGCTAAAGAAGAGCCAATGGTGGACAAGAGGAAGCATCAGATATTAGTAGGTAGACTTGTATACCTTGCTCACACGTGACCTCATATTACACATTCAATGAGCATGATAAACCAATTCATGCATGACCCAATAGAACATCATCTCCAAGCTGCTTATAGAGTTCTTCATTACTAAAAAGGTAATCCAGGAAAGAGAATCTTATTCAAGAAAAACAGCAAAGTGTATACAGATGTTGATCATGCAAGTTTTCAAGTTAACAGAAGATCAACTACATGGTACAGCATGTCCTTTGGTGGCAACCTAGTGACATGGAGTAAAAATAGATAATGCAGTAGCATGGACAACTGCAGAAGCAAATTTTAGAGTCATTGATCAGGGCTATGTGAATTACTACAGCTAAAAATTATCTAAATAATATGAAGGTTAACTGGAAAGGTCCTATGAAGCTATACTATGACAAAAAATTCACCATCAGTATAGCTCACAATCCTATAGAGCATGAAAGGACCAAACATATTGAAATTGACAAACACTTCATCAAAGAGAAATTTGAGAGTGGCTAGTATGATGTCCTATGTCCCTTCAGAGAACCAATTAGCTGTTGTGTTGACCAATGGGCTGAATGCTTCAATGTTTCATAAGCTGATAACCAAGCTTGGAATGGAAGACCTCCATTCAGCTTGATAGGGAGTTTTGAGATGTACAACTGTAAAATAGGATCAGAAAATTTGTTATGTGATCCCTACAATTAAGCGATTAGTTAGATTATGATTTCCATATTTAGATTTGGTAAATTTTCCTTCCTTTGGCTGATTGTATCCTTATAAATGTGTGTAATATTATCATGAAAAAGGATGAATAAACTCCAATTTTCATACAACATGATTTGTTACAAAAAGTTCAAAATAATGAAATCAACAAGAAAACCCTTGATTATAAATATAAAAACCAAAATACAAGGGCGTAAAACTTATGAACTAAATGAAATTTAACAGCGTGAAACACTAATAGACTTGGCCCACTTACCCATGGGATCTTTCATGATGTTATAGTAGTATGGCACATCACATGGATCAATGGGTTCCTTAAATGGCCAAGTGTCAAGATGCTCATTCGTCATCTGCTAAAAAGCACAATTTTAATTACATTGATGGCAAAATCTAGCTAACCATTTTACTATCTTGTAAATGGCAAGACTAGCCAAAAGGCAATGCCGTCATGATTTATCAAACAATGACAAATTGAAAAAAGTTAATGACTAATACAATTGAAGAAGATGAATTTTAGAACTGAGATGCAGAGATGTTACAGTAATAACCCATCTCACCTAGCCATTGGTGCATAAGTTCATAAATTTTGCCCTAACATTACATATGCAAGCATAGACACTATGATATTACTAGTTATTTCATTAGTATTTGGAATAAGAAAGAAGTGGAAGAATATATATATATATATAAATATATGAACCAGGCAAACAAAAAAGGATCTGAATAATTATGTATTTTTCCAAGACTGCAAAGAGTATAACTTGTGACTAGAATCCAATAATGAACTTAGACAATTAAGAGCATGGATATGCAACAGTAATGAATTAACCAAGCTCTGATGTTTACTAACAGTCAGGCAGCTAGCCATCAGTATAGCTAAAAGCCCTGTTGCATTACGATAGGATGAAACATATCAACATTGATCGTAATTTTATCTCAAAAAAGGTCAACACAGGAGTCATTCAGCTCAGCTATCTCCAAGTTTGGTTTATATAACATATGCAACCCAGCTTAAGGGGGAGTGTAGAAATAGGAAACATGTTATGGAAATAAGTTAGGAGATTTAGTTTCTTTATTTATGAAAGATTAAATTTTATTTATTTTTGGTAGTATCAAATTTAGGAGATCGCAATCTGTAATTTACTATTTCGAATTCTTGAATTGTAGGAATTCGATTTCCTATTTTGGTGGTTTGGTATGCCAGATCTTGCTCAGTATATTAGGATATAAATTATCTTTTCAATACAGAGATGAAAAAGATCATCAAATTCTTACTAGCCATTTCCGCACACAACAATCCAGGATTAACACCAAAAAATGGAGATAAGCGCCCAAAAATGACTAAAATAAGAAGATTACCAAAATGTCAGCTTACTCTCCACCTTAACTTGATCTGCAACCTCAGCTATAAAAAGTCACACACCAATGAAACTTGAAACATGCAACGGCTTGCAACTCCAATGACACCAAGAACAACCAAGAATTCTAAAACTCTAGAAACTGAGCTCTAATACCATGATAAACTTTGCTTTGATTGAAATTGTCCCCTTCTCTTTTGATTTCCATTAAATAAATAAATTAATATACGGTAATCATAGATTGATTCTTAGTGATCTAGGTTGATTTCTCTCTATCTACAGCTAATCAATCAAGGGCTGATTCTTAGTGATCTAAGCTAATTTGTCTAATCAATCTAATTATGTAAAGATACAAAATCAATAAGTGGGGCCTTATGACACAAATCTGCCCTGGATTTTTATGTGTTAGTATTTTTCATCATTAGGTTACACAAAATGTCCAACATATAAGACCTAAAGCTAACTTCAATTTTATCACAAGAAACAATGAGCATTGAGAAAGCATAGAGTGATAAAGAGATGGTGATCTAATATAGATTGAGGAAAGGACAAGGAATAAGAGGATAAAATTTATGTCAAGAAAAAAGTCAGAATTTAAAAAACTTCTTGTAATTGCTTTAATGTTCTATTAATATTTGAAAGTTCTTATGTGAGCATTCAAAAGATAATCAATTGTGTTGAGAGGAAATGACAAAATGTAGTTCAGAAAGGAACATGACATAAAAATAAGAATATAAGGTTTTAGCCAAGCACCACATGCTAGTAGGAAAAAAAAAGAAAATACTATTGGAACAATTGTGGTCTCAAGGACAAGCAGGTTGAGTTTCTACATTAAACAAAATTGACAGACCAAAAAAATTGATGTCTAGTTTCTGAGCTGACATGGCACTTCATTTGAGGATGTACCTTGAAGTCATTTCTCCTTACAATATCTACAAAAGCAAGTTACTCACAAGAGACGACATGGTCAATAGGTACACCATTCTTCATGTCATTTGCAGATTGTGTTTCTTTATATACTAGCCTAAGATGAAGTCAATGGTGTGTCACGCCCCGAACCTGGCTCCCCAGGCCCAGTGCACTGACAAACGGCCACACACCCACCAAGCTGAGGCCCAGTGAGGGCATGTAAGGCCTCAAAACCCGTTCTCAACAAATCACAAAAAAAGTCTAACAGAGAGCAAAGGCTAGAAACAAGAATGGAGTTCAAAGACTAAAAAGAAATAACTAAGTGTCTTGCACAGTTGCTACAAATTTAATCAAATAAAAAAACTATGCCCACAACAAACGGGACTTATTACATGCTAAGAAGATTGACGGTGACCCAACGATCCCTGCTAAGCTATCCGTCACTAACCTCTACTCCCCGATCTAAAAGAAAAAAATAACAACAAAAATTTATGAGCTTGATGTCCCCAAAGAAGCACCCACTAAAAAAATATAGGGATCACTTATCAAAAAAATCATAATTTAATAATTTGCAAAAACCAACCATAAGTTTAATTCACTTAACATAGATGTCAAAAAAATTAAGCATATAGGTCCCCCAAAACAACTATTGCCCAAAACAAATCACAAAAATTCATATATTTACCCTCGTGACCCGAGACAAAAACAAAAAGTCATATTTTTTTACCCTCGTGACCCGAGCCAAAAATTAACAAAGGCCGATATTCTGCACCGACGGCAAGTAGTGGGAAACTATAGTTTCTAGAACAAAATACGTGTCGACACGGTCAGTGTTTAACCCCCAGAGGGTTATTGCAAAGTTAGTTGGGGACTAATTTCTATATCAAAAGTACCTTGTTCACAAAACGATGAACTAACAAAAATTCAAGACAAGCAAAGTACAAGAATACAAGAATATGATCCCATTTTTTTGTCATATCAAAAATACACCAGCTTAATGGAATACAAATATGAACAAATAATAAAAAAATAATAATATTCTTTAATAAAAAAATTTAAATAATACCCTAAATTCAAAAATAAATAAATAAATACATAATCCGAACTTTAAACACATGAATTCAAAAAAATTTAAATAATTATCCGAAATTTGAAAATTTTGAACAGATATAAATCATATGAAATTTCAAAAAGTAAAAAGAATCAGGATTTAAAAGAATTATTTGAAAATTCGAAATTTAACTAAATCAACACGTGGGAATTCTAAAGAATCTCATTAATTTGAATATTAAATAATTTAAAAATAATTCGAAAATTAGTATTAATTATATAAATATAATTTGAATAATATACGTAAAATCTAATTATCCAAAAATAAATAAATAAAAAAATACATATTTTCACAAATTTAACAAGTTTCAAAAAAAGTCTATATACATAGTATAATTTATATGTTGGATACTTACCCGACATTCGCTAAATCCACAAAAAAATCCAAGTTGACTCCCACTTAACTCTCCACAAAAAGAACCTATAGACATCAAAATCAATTCAATAACCCTAACTTTACAAATTAACTAGGAGTCTTGGATTCCAAGTATAACACTTAATCTTATAAAGGATCGTAAAAATAAATATCATTGGATACTATAAGACCTCAATCAAAAACACCGCACATCCTAACCCAAACAAGACAAAGGCATCAAGAAGAAAAATTAAACTGCTAAAGCATTACTAATTAACCTTTGAAGGATAATATATATATTCACACAATGGCATCCATAAATAACTGGGATAAAAACATGGAGAAGTAAAGCTTGCCTCGAATTCACTCGAACCACTAGCGTAACTATAAAGAACGTATTTAATAGAGAAACTTAAAAAGAACATGAAGAACCTACAAGCGTAGAACATCTAACATACAACACCAAACAAACACCCAACACCGCCAAACAAGACCACCACAAGGTACGTAAATCGATGATCGCCTAACCTTGTATTTGGAAGTCGCTTAGATCCTCGCTTTGACAATCGGGACTAGGAGAACCTCTCGATTCTGCCACCACAACGCTAAAGAGACGATAAAGAGAAGACTCGATGGGTTATCCCTTTTTATTGAGATTTAAAAAAATCGCAGCAGTGGGAGGTTGCCTAAAAATATGAGTAGAAGGTTATGAAAGGATAAGATAAAACTTTTAAATGAAACTAATTAAATTAAATAAAAAAAACAAAAAGATAATTTTAAAGAGAGTGGGGTCCACATGGTGAGTTCAATTTTAGGAACAGATCCCTCAGGTGATGTAAAGCTAAATCTTAGACACATTAAGAAACATTGCATAACTGAAAGACTTAACTTGAAACAAGTTTATAACCTACGCATGTAATGCACACCTAAATAGCATCCATATGGTTTACACTGTACATATGTAACATTGTCAAACTATTTCACAAGACAACTTATAGTGTATTAACTGTGACATGCTAGTAGGCAATCCATGAATGGATAGCTCTAAAGAAAAATATAATCATATTTGGGAGCTACCACAAGTTAATATCTAAATTTTCTCAGCAACAAACAACTAGAATGCCATCAATCTCTCTTAAACAGAAGTTCAGGAACACTCACATTTTAATGAGCTATAGGTTCATTGGTACAAAGAGTATACAAAAATTAGATCTAATTTAGAAGCATAATCTTTTGTAAGCACCCAGGAGGAGCAGCTTCACTACCAAGAAATCAAAACTAGGCTAGAGTATGGATGTTAATAAGTGTCACTAACTTAACATTTTCATAATTACCTTATAGTTCCACCAGAACAGTTACGTATGTTGAGATGATATTACCACCATAACAAGTCACTTTACGAATTTATTGTTAAAGCATGCACTAGTGCTATAATTTAATAGAGCCATGTGTAAAAAATAGTCGAGCAAAGATGTACGATGGATACGCTTAACTAAGGATAGAGAGATAGAAAAGACACAAACTTAAATCATTATCAAGGTTAGGGTTTGAAAGGAAGGAGAGTTCAGAGAGGATGAGAAGGAGAAGGAGAAGACAGAAAAAGAAAAAGGGCGTGAGAGAAATTCAGAGGATATTCCCCCTCCTCTCATTCCATTGGTTGTATTAAAAAGGATGCATAACCGTTTTGGGCTACAGTGGCTTGCCCTCCAAGCCACCCTTAACCATTCATTAAGGTTCCATCATTTGATTAATTACATTCTTAATTATGATAACTCCCAAGACCTTTACATGATAAAATCACGAAACCGTGTGGCACGTGTCTCCAACCGATTGCTTCTAGTCGCCCTCCCATCATTTTTTGTGATATTCTGGTCTTCTTTTCCTCTCGCCTTCTTCCCACTTGCCACGTCACAGACCTTGACTCCGTTAACTCCTTCATTTGCCTCCCCTGTGAGACTCACCTTGGCCTCAAGGTGAAAATTGGAAAAACTCCGCCGAAGGTGCTCTGCAATCCAAGTGGCATCGGCCGCTAACTGATGCTCCAGCAAACTAAGTGTTGCGTGAGACGATGGTTCCCTTGGACCACAACCCAAGATGTGAGGATCTCAACAGGTGAGAACAAGGGCTTGTGATCCTTGAAAGAAGCCGGAAAAGGTAATTGTTGAACTGCAAGGTCACCCATACATCGTTTAAGCTTGGAGACATGGAATACGTCATGTAATTGTGCAGTTGAAGACAGAGCCAAACGGTAAGCCACCTTGCCAATTTTTTCCAGAATCTCAAAGGGACCAAAGAACCGTTTGGAAAGTTTGTTGGGAGGTTAGCCACTCAGAGAGATTTTCCTGTAGTGTTGCAGTTTAAGAAACACCCAATCGCCCACCTCAAAGGTAACATCAGTCCGTTTGGAATCAGCCAAATTTTTCATCCTCACTTGGGCCCGCTGTAGGTTTTCTTTAAGACCCTGTAGAGTCTTAGTTTTATCTGAGAGCAGTGTTGCTACATCTGTGACCGAGGTTGAATCCTGGAAGTAATCCAACAAGGTCGGAGGAGGGCGGCCATATACGGCTTCATAGGGGATCATACGGATGGCTGAATGTCAAGCCGTATTGTAGTGCCATTCGGCCCACGGCAGCAGACGCAACCAAGAGTGAGGTTTGTCACCCACAAAGCAACACAAATAGTCGTCCAGGTATCGATTGAGAATATCCATTTGGCCGTCCGTTTGTGGATGGTAAGCATTACTCATTGATAGTTGGGTTCCCTCTAAACGAAATAATTCCTTCCAGAAATTGCTGACAAAGATAGGATCTCTATCAGTGATCAAAGAAGTCGAGACACTGTGAAGTCGGATGATATCCCGAACAAACACATCAGCTAGCTAGAGTGCTGTGAATTTGGTTGGAAGAGCGAAAAAATGGGCCTGCTTGGACAGGCGATCCACTACTACCAAAATCACTGTTTTGCCTTTGGAAGTAGGCAAATGAGTAATGAAGTCCATCGAGATTGAATCCCATACGTGACCAGGTTTGGGTAAAGGCTGAAGAAGACCTTGAGGAGCCTTATTAGAGGATTTAACGGTCTGACAAATTCTACAACTATTGATAAAATCCCGAACATGCTTTTTAAGACCAAGGCACGTGAATGTACTACTGATCCTGAGCATCATGCACTGAATTCCTGCACGGCCCCCGACGGGAGTATTGTGTTATCCGGCTATGAGAAATTGCCGGAGGGCTGTATTGTTGGGGACTAGGACCCGACCGGTAACCAAGATGATGTTAGTGCGGATCACATACCCCGGATGTGCTTGAGGGTTGTTCGAAATATCTTCTAATAAGGATTGAATGGAAGGATCATCCTTGTAAGCCTGCAGTAAAGCCCCCCATAGTGCTGATATAGGTTTAGACACAACCATTGCAAGAAGTTGCTGCTGATGGTCTTCATGAACACGTGAGAGTGCATCCGCAGGCTGATTGCTACTCCCTGGTTTGTATAGAATTTCAAATTCAAATCCAAGAAGCTTAGTAAGCCACTTGTGCTGCTCTGGGGTTTGGATGGTCTGGTGTAACAGAGAGCGCAGGCTCTGGTGATCAGTATAAATAATGAAGTGACAACCCAGGAGATATTGGCACCACTTGCGCACGGCTTTAGTAATTGCGAGCATCTCATGAGCATAAGTCGAAGAAGCTCGCTGGCGAGGACTGAGGGCCTTACTGAAGTAAGTTATTGGATGTTGATCTTGCAGTAGTACAACACCAATTCCTGAAGTAAATGCATCAGTTTGCATATCAAATGGTTTGTCAAAGTTCAGGAGATGTAATATTGGAGTTGTAGTCAATGCGGTCTTCAAGGCATTGAAAGCTTGAGTGGCTGTCGTTGACCAAATGAAAGCATTTCTTACGAAGAAGGTCAATCAACGGTGCTGCAAGACGTGCATAATTAGCAACAAAATGACAGTAATACCCCGTCAACCCCATGAACCCCATGAACCCTTGCAGGCTGCGCACTATCATCGGTAACGGCCACTGCTGAATAGCTAGCAGTTTATTGGGATCAACGTCGACACCTTTGCTAGATATTCTATGGCTGAGATAAGCAATGGTGGTGCAAGCAAATGCACATTTACTCTGCTTGGCATAAAGCTGATGTTGACAAAAGGTTGCAAAGATAGTGCGCAGATATAGCAAATGCTCGCTCCAAGAGGAACTATATACCAGGACATCATCGAAGAACACCAAGACGTATTTCCGCATAGCCGGCAGGAAGATGTCATTCATCAGTGCCTGGAATGTCAAAGGGGCGTTTGATAGGCCAAAGGGCATGACAAGGAACTCATAATGGCCCTCATGAGTCCGGAATGCCATCTTCTCAATGTCGGTAGGATGGATCCTCACTTGGTGATAGACGGAACGCAAGTCGAGCTTAGAAAAAATGCACGCAACTGCGAGCTCGTCGAGAAGTTCCTCAACCGTTGGAATGGGAAAGCAGTCATGGATTGTCACAGCATTTAATGCACGATAATCCACACAAAATCGCCATGTCCCATCCTTCTTCTTGACGAGAATCACTGGCGATGAGAACGGACTCGTACTTGGATATATGATGCCCTCCGTGAGCATATCACCAACCAGACGCTCGATCTCGGCCTTCTGAAAGTGCGGATACCATTATGGGTGAACGTTGACTGGAGAAGCCACTGGTTGGAGTGGAATATGATGGTCAAACAATCGGCTTGGTGGTAACCCTGAAGGTATAGAGAAATTATCAGAGTATTCAGTCAATAGAGTATGGAATTGGTTAATAAAGCCATAAGTAGCCGAAGCGTCAGTATGAATGCAAGAAGGAAAAGACGTGGTCTCCTGATGGACGTCCACGGAAACCGATAAATGAAAGTATTGGTTCTCTGCTTGACCACACACATGATGCTTCAAAGCAACTGGTAACGTAGTAGACGAGCTGGGAGTCTTCATGCCATGGAGTCGTACTTTGGCGCCTTGATAGTCAAGCTCCATCCAGAGCTACTAATAGTCGAAGACCGTTGGTCCCAATTTCACTAGCCAATGTACTCCCAGAATGATGCCCGCACCAAAGACAGGAAACAGTAGAAGGTCGACCAGAAAGAGAGTTGTACCCAGTTGAATGGGGACCTGGAGACAAGCACCTCCACACTGGAGTTCATCACCATTACCCACTCGGACCTTCATGTATGAGGCTGGTTGTATAGTGAGCCCAAGATGAGTCGCCCAACTAGCATGAATGAAGTTGTTGGTTGAACTTTCATCAATTAAGATGATAACCTCCTTGCCATGAATTGTGCCAGCAATCTTTAAGGTGGAAGGGACCATCACCCCGGTGAGGGCATGAAAGGATATGCATGGGTTTTCCTCACACGGTACCACCTCTGGCGGTGGTTTAGGATCCTCCAGAATGGGCGGAGGATCGGTTTCATGGTCCTCCACTGTAGCACCCTCGTCATCCTCCACTAGGAGACAGAGGAATTGTTGCTGATTGCAATGATGCCCCCTAGTGAATGGTGAGTGGCAGTTATAGCACAGGCCACATTCGTACTGGGCCACCATCTCGGCAGGTGTAAGCCTCTTAATGGGAAAAAGAGTGGCCAAAGCTGGTCATAGAGGAATAGAAGGTCCTCGGGCAGGCAAAGCCGGTAAAGCCAGCCGAATAAGGACCCGAGGAACTCCTGGAGTGAACCTCGCTGCATTGTATTTATCCTCCACTAACTTGGCCATGCCCATAGCATCTTGAAGAGTCTGAGGCTTCCACATGTAGAGCTCGCGCTGTATGTCATCACGGAGACCTAATAAGAAGCAGTTGAGAAGGCTGCTGGAGCTCAAAGGTGGAATCCGAGTTGGGAGGCTTTCGAACTCTATCATGTAAGCGTCAACAGTGGTCCATTGCTTAAGTTTGAATAAGCGAGCCTCGTGGTTGATGAATGAAGAGGGTCCAAATCGTAACTTAGCCTGACGAGCAAATGCTTCCCAAGTAGGAAGTTGGTTCGTGGAAGCGAGCCAGTGGTACCATTGCAGAGTGGTACCGGTCATGTAAAACGCCGTGATGTGCATTTTCTAGTCCTCTGGAATCACATGGAACATGAAGAAATGCTCAATCTGAAAGATTTATGAGAGTACCTGGTCTCCCATGAAGAGAGGGATCTCGAGCTTTAGCAACCTCCTGTTCGGTGAGGTAGAGGAAGTCAGTTGGTTGGGATGAGAGCCGAAGCAGGGAGGTGATGTGGGAGCCGGTAATAATGGAGGGTAGTGGCGCGCTCCACCTTGGAGAGCTTGACCATCATGTCCGACATCACCACTTATTGTGTAGCCAACGACTTCTGAAGGGTGTCGAAGAGGTCGGTGTGTTGTTGAACCGAAGTAAAAAGGCCCTCCCTCCGGGCGAGCATTGTGTCATGCCGCTCGTTGATGAGGGCAAGCTGTTCCTCAAGTGTCGCTCATCAATGAAAGCACCAATGTGATGATCTTACTGAGATAAGTTAAGGTTAGGGTTTGAAAGGAACGAGAGTTCAAAGAGGATGAGAGGGAGAAGAAGAAGACATAGAAAAAGAAAGAGGACGTGAGAGAAATTCAGAGGATATTCCCCCTCCTATCATTCCATTGGTTGTATTAAAAAGGCTGCATAACCGTTTTGGGCTACAGTGGCTTGCCCTCCACGCCACCCTTAACCATTGGTTAAGGTTCCATCATTTGATTAATTACATTCTTAATTATGATAACTCCCAAGACCTTTACATGATAAAATCATGAAACCGTGTGGCACGTGTCTCCACCCGATTGCTTCTAGTCGCCCTCCCATCATTCTTTGTGATATTCTGGTCTTCTTTTCTTCTCGCCTTCTTCCCACCTACCACGTCACAGACCTTGACTCCGTTGACTCCTTCAGAACAGTATACATAAGGGCATCTCACTAATCAAGGAATAAGTAATTCATTTCTATTCTAGAAGAAGAAAGTGGTCCTTCTTTCTCAAATTAATTCCAAAGTCTCAAAAATGAAAAAACTAAACCTTCAGTACAATTTTGTGACACAACTTATCAAATTGGCACAAAGAATAGCTTCACCACCAGAAAAAAAAACCAAACCAGAGATGGATATTAAAAAGCCTTACTAACTTACCATAACATTTCCATAAATTACCTCCTAGTAGAACAATTAACTATGTTGAGATGATATTGCCATCATAACAAGCTACTATAAAAATTTATACTTAAAGCATGTACAAGTGCTATAATTAATAGACCAATGTGTCAAAAATAGCTGAGCAAAGATGTATGATAGATATGCTTAAGCAAGGTGAGAGAAAGAAAGGTGATTGTGTTGGCCGAATGAAGTGAATAGTACACAGTAGGGTATCTCACTAACCAACGTGTAAGTTTTCATTTTATGCTAGAAGAAGAAAGTGGTCCTTCTTTCAGAAATCGATTTTATAGAATCTCATAAATGAAACAAATAGACTAAGCCACATTTCAGTATAACTTTTAACCTAGAACACATCAGACAAATGTTGCAGCAAAAGAGAGGGCATTATAGTGAAACTAAACCACTACAAGATCCTAATAGGAGACCATGATAAAAGATCTTCCACATAATTACATAAAAATGACAATAAAATCAAAGCTTATGCAGGTGGCTGAGATGGATAAAATGGTAATCAAATAAATGAAAACTTCAAAAAACCGTAACATATAAACATTGACTATGCACAACTAGAACTAGTTGTCCATGACAACCCAAACACAAATGTATAATGATGGCCTTAGTGTTCATGACTTTGACAATTATTGGAAACTTCGAAGTAAGTGTACTTTGCAATAATACTAAGTTGTAAACCTAAAAATAAATACAATGAAATGGTTAAGAAGACAACTAAATTTGATAGTTAAGAGAAGAAATTAATCAAAAATTAAAAGAATGCAATTCATTAATGCAGGAGCTAGAAAATGTCAATCTTCAATTGATAAATTATCCAAAGACAACAAGATTTATCTTTCCTAGATTACAACAATGTATAAAAAAGGCGTCAGACATTTCATATAAAGAGCTCTTGCTAGGACATCAGGAATTCAATAAGAGATGATACGTAGTGGTTACAGAAGTGCTAGCATTTTATTTGCTTCATTCTACTGCATTTTACAAAATTTCAAATTACTAAGTAAAGAATGTTGAGAAAAATAGAAAAAATGGCGCTTATACCCCTCTATAAAGATGAATTTCATGAACGGCCCTCCGAAAAACAGAAATTGCACATATACCCCCAAAATTCTTGGATTTGTGGACATGTACCATTGCAGATAAAGGCAAGCCAATTTTAGTTGAAAAGGGCATGTTTGCACCTTCTTCATCACTCATTGATCTCCTCCCTTTACATTTGCCCTTGTCTTCAACTTCTCTCCCTTTTTTCTTCCTTATCTCTCTTCTCTAATTTCCTCTCTCCCCTTCTCTTCTTTTTTATTTCTAGTGAGCCAAAGATTGAGAGAGAAATATGAGTAACCAAGAGAGATTGGACACCTTTTCTCTCTTCCTTGCTTTCTAGCACATGTGAGATTACAAAGAAAGGAAAACAATATGAGTGACCAAGAGAGAGAGGTAAAAGATAAAAGCATTTTTACCCTCACAATCTTTTTTTATTTGAATCTTAATCTATATCTACAAATTATTATTTTTTTATATGGAATTTCATGTTTTTCTACGGCATAGATGCAAATGCCCATATCATTAGCATAAGAAATTGATCCAAAGAAATGACTTGCCATGGTACATTTGTATTTACTATAAATCCTTTCAATATGAGTGTTTGATTGGTGCACCAAAAATTAAATGATATACCTTTTGATATTGAACTCATACTGCACATATAGATGAGGGTGTTGGATTATGCAATAAGTTGAAAACCTATTGTTTGTGGATGAAGCTTATCTAATACAAATCCTAAATGAGTATGGTTAAAAGAACCACAAAAGACGTTTCTTACACTTTTCATATGTAAATCCTATTTATCTAGGCATACTTATATAGATGATGAAGATTAGAGGAGAAATTGATGAAGAACTGAAGAAATAAGATTTACAACATCTAGCCCATCCAGGAAAAAGCAAAATGGGATACATTTAAATTTCAAGTTACAAAAATGGAGAAAAACCTGCAATCAATATTTACAAACATAGCATCTGCAAACTAACTTGCCTTTGTCGATGAATCATTGTGGATAAATCAGTTTATGGAAGCTTTGGATCAATTTTTGTATTCCATAAGTATACCTCCATCATGGGCTTTTATGTATCTGAAATCTGAAACATTAGACAAATGATTATTGTTACGTAGACAAATAACTACACTTCATTTAGTGGGAGGAATGCTGAAGACGTGATCTCATAGTAATTGACACAAAACAATCTTAAGATCAAGAAGAAATAGCTGTATAGAAAAAAAAGTATTTATAAGCAAATCATACCCTTGCCATTTATTGTTCTCCAATGTGATCTCCTTGGTAAAGCCCTATAACAAACAGACATCATGTTTTTTAATATGGTCCTTAAGCTCTCCAAAGAGTAAGTAAACACACATGTCAACCAACAAGCCTATCTTTAATTCTGAAACTAGAAATAATTTAAGAGTAAGACACAAAATGATTGTAGCATGCATAGAGATAGCAAAAACACAATTCTAAAACAGAAGTCATAATAAAGGGGATGCAGAGCATGAATTTTGAAATTTAAATTTTCTTGAATTGGGTATATTAAGAAGTTAACGCCATTCCTATCATAAAAGGCTAGGATAATTAAGAAAGATTATTACATTTTTTTACTCCACACTCATAGGAGTCTAGCATGGTCATAAGATCAGTCTTCAAGAAGAAAGGAATAACTACTTTCAAGTTATTGTAAGCTCTTCTATTTAAGAGATCTATTGAATCATTCAAGAAATAAATTGAAATCCAACTTCTAGTGGTTTGTCAGTTTTTAGACATCCTTGTTTTATTCCCCTGTGATCCACCAACTTGCTCACTAAAGATCTACAAGCTAATTTTATTCGAAGCTGTATCAAAAAGTTTCAATTCTTGGTTATGTCATTGAAATAGCAAGATTTACACCAAAGAACTTCTCTGAACTAATATATGATGATCACAAACAAAAATATCAATCAGTCTCCCTGTTAACTAGGTATATACATGAAACAATTCTGTGAAGCATAAACAAAAATAAGAATGGGTTATGTAATTTGAGTTATATATCCATTAGATCGTTGTCTAAAGATGTGCATACAGCATGATTTTGTATGAAAAGGATAAAAGACACGAGATGCAATCATAAAATGAACACATTAAATTTGGAAAGATGTGCAAGAAAACAAAGAACCTAGAAGACTCTCAAACAAAACGTACCTGCCTTATGAATTATCCCACTGCATTATTGTCAGCATACATTAGGAAATGGGTGAGCCCATCAACATCACGAGCATGTTATTATAAGTGACTCATTAGTCTTGTGCCATAGCCTTTGCCATGTTCATCTACAGTAATTGCACAAAAAGCTATCTCCCCAAATCTCTGGTTGCAATCAACTAGAACACATCAGTTGAGCAAGTTTACACAAAAAAAATCTCCAGATGTCATCTTTGTTGAATGAAGCAAAGAGAAGGATTGGAGAGTATTTCAGGTTTAAACGGACAATAGTTGGCATTCAGGTTTTCTATAAGCAAGGAAATTTCACATACTCCATCATTTGCCATACATATCAAGTGACTGTTGCCTAGTTCCAACCAGGGAAAAAGTGATGCAAATTGTGAAAGTGTAGTAACACTAGATACTATTGATACTTAAAAAGGATTGCAATATGGAACTGAAATGGAAGGCACAGAGGAACTCTAGATTTTAAATATTTAGCAGATCTTGGACCAAGAAACCCATGATACAGTCGAAAAGTTTAGAAGATAGGTTCATCAAGATCATTTCATTGATCATTCTGCAAGAATTATAATTAACACGAAGAACAGGTTTTATACTATTGTTCAAAAAGAAATAATGAGTACATAATAGGCAAATTCCAAAATAGTTTAATTAATAAATTGTTTGTGTTGCCATTAGTTATGGTGTTTTGGCTAGCTATTTAGGAAGGAATAAACAATTTTAAGAAAGTTTCCACAATATGAATTTATAATTTCAATGGAAATATTCATCCAAAACTAGAACTAGGTTCTAGAAGACCGGAAAAGAGTGAAATAATTTAGCCTTTATGGTCCCACCTAGTATAAAGACGATATGTTATGCCAACATAAACATTGTTGTGCCTGATAACCATCATGGATTTATGGCTTATGAAAAAACAAGTATTAGGTAACTACTGTTTAAAAGAAAAGAATTTCAATTAACATTTAAACCAATTAAGCAAAAAATACTATTTCAATAGTTTGTGCTCAAAGAGGACATTAAGCACTAACTTGTCAACCGAATATAAACAGGGTAAATAATTAATAATCTTTAACTGTCACCTGAACAAGTATTTATAGAAATTTGCTTGCCCATTCTGAGACAAACATAAACCATGATAATTTAACAAAGTCTTTTTGTGTATACCTCCCTTAAATCTTCCAACTATGTAGAAAACTCTCTGGCTTATTCATAATTGTATACAACTTCGTTAATCTTTGCCCTTCTGCATATGCCTCTTGAAGTTAATAAGATTTCTGAGAGATCAAAACTATCATAGAAATACTTGATCCAATGCTAGTACTTTGATTTTTCCCCAAACGGCCCTTATATTTTTAAAACTTGACATTTGTGTCCCAACGCACAAAACAAAGAAATAAGATGAGAATTTTAGATGGAAGTAAAGCCCTGGAAAGCTCAGGTTTTCCTTCACCACTAGATAGAGAAGAAGTTGTAGAAGGCCTTTGTTTTTTCTCATCCTCCACACTAGCGAAAAGAGAAGCCCTAGAAGCCTTATTCTTTTCTTTCCCCTTCTCCTCTAGAGGTTAGCTTAGGGCATTGTGGTTATTTCACAACATGGATTGAAGTGAATCCATGGTTAACCATGAGTTCAAGAATCTAAATAGCATCATGAAGATATTGCGATAACAATGTAGATTTAGTTATATGCAACTATGAAGAAGATGAAAGATGGGGAGTTTCTGCAAAAGCGGAATGTCTCACGACCCACACAAAAATCCCATTTAGCAAATGTGATAATATGAAAATGAAAAAATGAAGAGGTTTTTATCTGCCATCCCATGAAAACAATGAAATTACTAGCCACCCTTTGACTTTTCAAATATAATTTGCCACCTCCTCTAAGTTTTGTAGAAAGACGTAGATTAATGCCAAATTTAGTTTCCAGGGGCTGTTTATTTTAAGATTATGCTTACCAGGAACCAGATTCATAAGGAGTATTATTTAGAAGTTTGTTTTTCCTATGATTTCTATTTTGAATCCAACCTAGAAATATCTTCTTGATATTCAAGAGTTTATCCTGGCTAATAGTTTTATTTCATTTGAATTAATTCAGCCATGAGGCCCGTCTGACATAGGTTGCATTTATATCCTACAGGGTAGTGCAATTTGTTTAGCTTTTCTAAAATGAAAGATTATTTGCTTCAAAAACAAAAATTTCATGGTATCAAAGTGGGTTTGAGTTCTTTATCTCTGAAATAGCATTTTCTCCCATGACTAAATTACCTTAGAGCAGCCATGGCAAGTGAGTGTGAGAGTGGTACCTCAAATCCAGATTTCAGCCAAACAAATATCAATCTTAACTCAAACTTTATCAGCCTTTCTGAGTGTGGGAGTATCCCTATCACAAGTTATAAACTCACTGGTTATAATTATAATTAATGGTCTCATTCAGTCATGATTTTTTGTCTGTGGTAAGGAGAAGAAAATTTCTTAACAAGTATGCAACCTGAAGAAAGCAGTCCCAAATTTCACAAATGGAAGGTTCAGAACAACATGGTGATCTCTTGGCTCTTAAACTCCATAATAAATGAAACAGGAGAAAACTTTATGTACTACAAAACTGCTAAGGAAATTTGGGATGTAATCCCAGAAACCTGCTCAAATAAAGACAATACATTAGCATTATTTGAGATTAAAAGGTTTCCTCAAGATCTCCAACAAGGAGAACAATCCATTACAGATTATTTAAACATGCATGTTTACTATTGCCAGCAACTTGACATGTTGTTAATGATAGAACGCAGTACAAACAAATTTAGTACAAAGAACGGATTAATAAATTTCTCCTACGGTTAAATCAGAATCTTGACGAGGTCCAAGGATGAGTTCTTAGCATAAAGCCTTTACCTAATGTTCGAGAAGTGTTTTCTGAGGTTTGTAGAGAAGAACCTCGGAGGAAAGTCTTACTTGGAGCTATAGGATGTCAGTCGAATGTTGTGGAACCCAAAGATTAATCCCAACAATAATGGTGGACAAAAAAAAGAACAATTACACATGATGTAAGCACTGTAAGAGAACTAGCCACCCTAAGAATAATTGTTGGAAAATACACAAAAAATCCTCTCATTGGAAACCAAATTCAAGATCTTCTCAAGATAGCAGGGGAGTGTTGTTGCAGCTTATGAAAATCAGTCCCTTAGTGAACCCAGTCGCTTCAATAAGGAACAAATGGAAGTCCTACAGAAGCTGCTTCAAACAACAATTTAGAATGCGTGGAAACCTGTTGGAACTAGTGATGCGAGATCCGCAAGTGCATGGAGTCATCAAGTAATACCTCTCGTGCGAGCATGAAAGGGTCATATTCCCTGCGCCCAAGGATCTACCCTTACTTTCTCTTTGCGTATTGTCTAGCCGAAGGATTCGAAGGGTTTCTCTAATCTATTAATTAAAAAGAAAGAACTACAAGTGGAGTCTAAAATAAGGCAAGGATATAAAATCAGGGGAAAGAAATGGTCACGGATGCGGATTCCCTAGGGGTTACTAAAGTGTAAAGGATGCTAAGAGTGTCAAGCAATTAAGGGTTTGGACCTAGAGATTTCCTAAATTAGATCAACCCGATGGTCACGATAATCGACCCCTAATCCGTATAAGTATTGATACGGAATTTCTTCCAATCAAATCCTCACACGATTGCATTAACAAAGGGGAAATCCCTAATTAGAGTCGGAACACGACTTGGTCTAGCCCTAATGTTAGAGGGGTACAAAATACCCGATGGTCACAGACAGATTCAGTACATGAATCCCTTTCAAACTTGGTGTGTCTAGTACAAGGGCGATGGTCACACTACCAAGTACAAACTAGGAGTTGGTTTACAGAGTTCTCATGTAAGCAACACATCGAATGCACCAAGAATGGATCACAAACACACAACAATTGCAATAAACAAAACTAGATCATCCAAATACACAAGTTCACCCCAAGGTTCACCGGCATCCGGTGACCTTGGGGTCTACTCGTCCATGCAAACAAATACAAATAATAGGTCCATGAAAACAAGTACAAATGGCATAAGAAAACTCCCTCAAACAATAGAAGTGTATTTAGGCGTTTATCAAAATCCCCACACCTAAGCGTTTGCTTGTCCCCAAGCAAACACACATGAAAGAATAGGGGTAAGAAGATAAACGGCTAAATGCATGACCTCAAGCTCAAATGGTGAAGAACCCCACAAGCACAGATGAAATGAAATCAAGAAAATAAGTTGTACAGTAACCAACTCAGTAGAGATAGTCATGAGTCCTCTAGAGTGCTTTCCTCGTGAGTGTGTGTAAATATTTCATCCCTCGCTCTCCCTCTTCACGCCACATTCAATGACTACCGGTGTTAGAAATGTTAAAGACGCCCTCAATAGCGAGTTAAGAGTCCTTCGGTCCACAGTCAACACTTCAATTTCTAAGTGAATGCATGAAAGAGTTCAAGAGAATACAGACTCTTTTTTTCTTTTTTCGCCTTTTTTTTCCCGAGTCCGCCTAACGTAGACTGCACAAAATAACTTATAATCTTTCAGAAGGATGCACATGCTGATTAGGCACAAGAGCCACCCAACCTACTTGATTACAGTCTACATAGACGCATTCATGATAAATTAGCAGAGGAATACTGACATAGACTCATTTTTTCATTTTTCAAATTTTTTTTTTTACATGTCTCCGTAGCACTTTCATGCAAAACTTCACTTAGGGATAAAGTAAAATGAACAAAAGAACCAAAAGCTCTTAAAGGACCATTGAGGAATGAATTTACCACTCTAACACTTTAAATCAAAGCAATGGGTTAGCTGGGGCAAACAAGGTAGAAGTTCAGTGTCAAAGTTGCGAAGAAAGCTCTATAGAGAAAACATGACTTCCTTATAGCACAAATAACACTACAACTCATTACTATCATTCATTCAAGCCAGGAGGTTCTTAACATGCGCGCGCATAGAGCCCGTGAAGCTCACAGCCAAATGCCCGCAGCATGAATAGTGATCAGCTACAGTAACGCTACATTGCTGGGAACCCCAAAATAGCAGTTTTTGGTGTCGAATTCATCAAATTTGCATCTTTGAGCATCGTTCAGCTCTTTTAAGATATGCAACACCGAAATAACCAAATTAAACATAAACGGGCATCAATTCAGTAAAATATACACAAGTAATACAAGATTAATAAGTATAAAATACGTATATTTAGGCGTTTATCAAACATCCACACACCTAAGCGTTTGCTTGTCCCCAAGCAAACACACATGAAAGAATAGGGGTAAGAAGATAAACGGCTAAATGCATGACCTCAAGCTCAAATGGTGAAGAACCCCACAAGCACGTATGAAATGAAATCAAGAAAAATGAGTTGCACAAGAACCAACTCAGAGAGATAGTCATGAGTCCTCTAGAGTGCTTTCCTCGTGAGTGTGTGTAAATACTTCATCCCTCGCCTCTCTCTTCACGCCACATTCAATGACTACCGTGTTAGAAATGTTAAAGACACCCTCAATAGCGAGTTAAGAGTCCTTCGTCCACAAATCAACACTTCAATTTCTAAGTGAATGCATGAAAGAGTTCAAGAGAATACAGACTCTTTTTTTCTTTTTTATCCTTTTTTTTTCGAGTCCGCCTAACGTAGACTGCACAAAATAACTTATAATCTTTCAGAAGGATGCACATGCTGATTAGGCACAAGAGCCACCGAACCTACTTGATTACAGTCTACATAGACGCATTCATGCTAAATTAGCAAAGGAATACTGACATAGACTCATTTTTTCATTTTTTAATATTTTTTTTTTATATGTCTCTGGAGCACTTTCATGCAAAACTTCACTTAGGGAGAAAGTAAAATGAACAGAAGAACCAAAAGTTCTTAAAGGACCAGTGAGGAATAAATTTACAACTCTAACACTTTAAATCAAAGCAATGGGTTAGCTGGGGCAATCAAGGTAGAAGTTCAGTGTCAAAGTTGCGAAGAAAGCTCTAGAGAGAAAACATGACTTCCTTATAGCACAAATAACACTACAACTCATTACTATCATTCATTCAAGCCAGGAACGTCTTAACATGCGGGCACCCATGCGGGCGCATGGAGCCCGTGAAGCTCACAGCCAAGTGCCGCAGCATGAATAGTGATCAGCTACAGTAATGCTACAGTACTGGAACACCAAAATTGCAAATTTTGGTGTCAAATTCATCAAATTTGCATTTTTGAGCTTCGTTCGGCTCTTTTAAGATCCGCAACACCAAAATAACCAAATTACACATAAATGGGCATCAATTCATTAAAATATACACAAGTAATACAAGATTAATACGTATAAAATACGTACATTTAGGCGTTTATCAAAATCCCCACACCTAAGCGTTTGCTTGTCTCCAAGCAAACACACATGAAAGAATAGGGGTAAGAAGATAAACAGCTAAATGCATGACCTCAAGCTCAAATGGTGAAGAACCCCACAAGCACAGATGAAATGAAATCAAGAAAATGAGTTGCACAGTAACCAACTCAGTAGAGATAGTCATGAGTCCTCTAGAGTGCTTTCCTCGTGAGTGTGTGTAAATACTTTATCCCTCGCTCTCCCTCTTCACGCCACATTCAATGACTACCGGTGTTAGAAATGTTAAAGACGCCCTCAATAGGGAGTTAAGAGTCCTTCGGTCCACAGTCAACACTTCAATTTCTAAGTGAATGCATGAAAGAGTTCAAGAGAATACAGACTCTTTTTTTCTTTTTTCGCCTTTTTTTTTCCGAGTCCGCCTAACGTAGACTGCACAAAATAACTTATAATCTTTCAGAAGGATGCACATGCTGATTAGGCACAAGAGCCACCCAACCTACTTGATTACAGTCTACATAGACGCATTCATGCTAAATTAGCAGAGGAACACTGACATAGACTCATTTTTTCATTTTTTAATTTTTTAATTTTTTTTTATATGTCTCCGGAGCACTTTCATGCAAAACTTCACTTAGGGATAAAGTAAAATGAACAAAAGAAAAAAAAGCTCTTGAAGGACCATTGAGGAATGAATTTACCACTCTAACACTTTAAATCAAAGCAATCGGTTAGCTGGGGCAAACAAGGTAGAAGTTCAGTGTCAAAGTTGCGAAGAAAGCTCTAGAGAGAAAACATGACTTCCTTATAGCACAAATAACACTACAACTCATTACTATCATTCATTCAAGCCAGGAGGTTCTTAAGATGCGGGCACCCATGCGGGCGCATGGAGCCCGTAAAGCTCACAGCCAAATGCCCGCAGCATGAATAGTGATCAGCTACAGTAACACTAATGTGCTGGGACACCAAAATTGCATTTTTTGGTGTCGAATTCATCAAATTTGCATTTTTGAGCTTCGTTCGGCTCTTTTAAGATCTGCAACAATGAAATAACCAAATTACACATAAACGGGCATCAATTCATTAAAATATACACAAGTAATACAAGATTAATACGTATAAAATACGTACATTTAGGCGTTTATCAAAATCCCCACACCTAAGCGTTTGCTTGTCCCCAAGCAAACACACATGAAAGAATAGGGGTAAGAAGATAAACGGCTAAATGCATGACCTCAAGCTCAAATGGTGAAGAACCCCACAAGCACAGATGAAATGAAATCAAGAAAATGAGTTGCACAGTAACCAACTCAGTAGAGATAGTCATGAGTCCTCTAGAGTGCTTTCCTCGTGAGTGTGTGTAAATACTTCATCCCTCGCTCTCCCTCTTCACGCCACATTCAATGACTACCGGTGTTAGAAATGTTAAAGACGCCCTCAATAGCGAGTTAAGAGTCCTTCGGTCCACAGTCAACACTTCAATTTCTAAGTGAATGCATGAAAGAGTTCAAGAGAATACAGACTCTTTTTTTCTTTTTTCGCCTTTTTTCTTCCGAGTCCGCCTAACGTAGCTCGCACAAAATAACTTATAATCTTTCGTAAGGATGCACATGCCGATTAGGGCACAAGAGCCACCCAACCTACTTGATTATAGTCTACATAGACGCATTCATGCTAAATTAGCAAAGGAATACTGACATAGACTCATTTTTTTCATTTTTTTCAATTTTACATGTCTCCGGAGCACTTTCATGCAAAAACTTCACTTAGGGATAAAGTAAAAATAAACAAAAAGAACCAAAAAGCTCTTAAAGGACCATTGAGGAATGAATTTACCACTCTAACACTTTAAATCAAAGCAATGGGTTAGCTGGGGCAAACAAGGTAGAAGTTCAGTGTCAAAGTTGCGAAGAAAGCTCTAGAGAGAAAACATGATTTCCTTATAGCACAAATAACACTACAACTCATTACTATCATTCATTCAAGCCAGGAGGTTCTTAACATGCGGGCGCATGGAGCCCGTGAAGCTCACAGCCAAATGCCGCATCATGAATAGCTACAGTAACGCTACAGTGCCGGGACCCCAAAATTGCAGTTTTTGGTGTCAAATTCATCAAATTTGCATTTTTGAGCTTCGTTTGGCTCTTTTAAGATCTGCAACACCGAAATAACCAAATTACACATAAACGGGCATCAATTCATTAAAATATACACAAGTAATACAAGATTAATACGTATAAAATACGTACATTTAGGCATTTATCAACTAGCACAGCCACCATGGCAGCAAAAGGTATTTTTTTTTACTGCTTTAGGAGCTAGGACACGGGATGTTAACCGTGGATTGTGGATTCAGGAGCTTCATACCACATGACTAGAGACTTTAAGTCTTTCTAGGACTATACCATGTGTAAAGGAGGAAAACTGGTTCAAATAGCAGATAGGATATGCTCATTTGTTATTGGTATAAGTTCGGTCCTTATATAGAAAGATCTAAGACTTAATTCAGTCTTATTCATTCCTAAACATGATTATAACCGGCTATATGTTAGCAACTTCACAAGAGATTGGAGGTGTTTTACTAAATTCTCTACAAACTTGTGCGACTTTAAAATTTCATCTCAAGGAGGACGATTGGCAGTGCTGAAATGAGTGTGGGTCTCTACCTTCTGCAAGCTAAAGATCCTAGGAAAAATGTCCCAAAAATTAATGTTTTATTTCAAGTAAAAAAAATGCCTTAATGTATTGTCATTATAGGTTAGGGCATCCAAACTTTGTCTCTTTACAAAAGTTTTTTCCTTTATTGACCAATAAGAATTCAGAAAATTTACAATGTGAAGTGTGTCAATTTTCTACGCATGTTAGAAACTCTTATCTTTCTCAAACAGACAAATCTTGTCATCCATTTCATCTTATTCATAGGATGTTTAGGATCTCTCTAGAATTAAGAACATTTCAGGTTCTAGATGGTTCGAAACTTTCATAGATGATGACATTAGAGTCACTTGGGCATTTTTAATGAAAGAAAAATAGGAGGTTAGTCAAAGATTCCAAATTTTTACAAGATGATCCAACACTAGTTCCCAACAAAAATTCAAGCCTTCAAAACTGATAATGGGAAAGAATTTTTTTTCAAGATTACAAGCTAATCTTGGGTCTTATCTTCAAAATCAAGGGATGATTCACCTAAGTTCTTGTGTGGGCACTCCACAACAAAATGGAGTTTCGGGAAAGAAAAATAGGTGCCTCTTAGAAGTAAACCGATCATTGATGTAGGCACACATGTCCTAAAACATTTTTGGGGGAAACCATTTTAACATCTACATATTTGATAAACGGAACGCCATCTCGTGTGCTAGATTTTAAAACTCCCTTCCAATCTCTTTAAAAAAATTTCCCAACATGCAATTCTTGTTTCAAATTCCTCTTAAAGTGTTCAGTTGCAGTGCATTTGTCCATATTACTCAACAAAAATAGAAATAGAGTTGATCCTAGATCAATCAAATGTATTTTTCTTGGATACTCCTTAAACCAAAAGTATTCATCTCAGGGAGGACAATTGACAGTGCTGAAATGAGTGTGGGTCTCTACCTTCTGATGATGAGGACATCACTTCCATGACAACTACACCACCTATGGATGGTAATACTTCAGTTGGTATAGAAGAGGAAGCATATTAAGGACCATTTACACAAAACCTTGCCAAACAAATCCAAAACCAAGTGAACGCTAACTTAAGCTTATTTTTAATTTATATTGAAATGGTGGTGTTTCCAATTTCTTCTACCTTAATTGTACTTAGGTGTACCGGAAGTGAGGACATAATTCCAGACTTAGCCAAACAAGAGGATAGCAAGAAGCATTTGAAACTACACCACATATGGGCCTCACACTCGCGTACATGTCCAAGATGGAAATTGCGCCTATCTTTGCTGGCACTGCGTAAATTGAAGGAGATGTGGTTTCCCTTTATGACAAATCAGCTCAAAATATCTTTTTCTTAAACCAACCCAATTTCTAGAAGGAAACAAGGTCAAACCCCAATCAACAACGAAATCAAGTATTCCAAGTTTAAGGATGAGAGATTGCACCTGCCATATTCATGTGCTACGATTGATTTTCTAGCCAATTTTATTTTCCTATTTTTAGATTGTCTTGCTAGAAAATTTTAATTTACTATTTTTAGATTGATTCTGTAGCTAATTTTAATAAGATAGTTTTCTTGTATCCCAAGTTTAAGTTGACTATAAATAGCCTTGTACCTTCTCCCTTGGAGCATAGAACTTTGATTATTATTCCAGAAATAAGAGTTGACTTACTACCATTGTTCTTGTGAGTTATCACAGATTCTCGAGAGAAAGTTTAGAGTTTTTCCTAATTCGTGCTCTACGCTTTTTGGGCATTTTGTATTGATTAGTTTTTGATTTTCGGTTCTATGATTGTTCGGACAACAGGTCAAAGTTCTTGAAACTTCGGATTGACTCTCCCCAACGTACGGCTCTCATCCATCCTCGGCTGTTTGCAGCTAGTTATCCCTCAACCTTGATCCTACACCGTGAAGATCGGGCCATCATCTAGACCTTCTTCTTCTTCACTAAGTTGGAGCCTATCATTCTGCAAGCTAAAGTTCCTAGGAAAGAAGTCCCAAAAATTCATGTTTTATTTCAAGTAAAAAAATGCCTTAATGTATTGTCATTATAGGTTAGGACATCCAATCTTTATCTCTTTACAAACATTTTTTCCTTTATTGACCAATAAGAATTCAGAAAATTTACAATGTGAAGTGTGTCAACTTACTAAACATGTTAGAAACTCTTATCTTTATCAACCAGACAAATCTTCTAACCCATTTCATCTTGTTCATAATGATGTTTAGGGACCCTCTAGAATTAAGAACATTTCAGGTTCTATATGGTTTGAAACTTTCATAGATGACTACATTAGAGTCACTTGGGCATTTTTAATGAAAGACAAATAGGAGGTTAGTCAAAGATTCCAAATTTGTTACAAGATGATCCAAAACTAGTTCCGAACAAAAATTCAAACCTTCAAAACTGATAATGGGAAAGAGTTTTTTCATTCTAATCTTTGGTCTTATCTTCAAAATCAATTGATGATTCACCTAAGTTCTTGTGTGGGTACTCCACAATGAAATGGAGTTTCGGAAAAGAAAAAATAGGCACCTCTTAGAAGTAAACCGATCATTGATGTAGCCACCCACACATGTCCCAAAATATTTCCAGGGGAAGCCGTTTTGATATCCACATATTTGATTAATGAAATGCCATCTCATGTCCTACATTTTAAAGCTCCCTTCCAATCTCTTTTAAAAAATTCTCAACATTTAGTTCTTGTTTCAAATTCCTCTTAAAGTGTTTGGTTGCACTGCATTTGTCCATATTACTCAACAAAATAGAAATAAACTTGATCCTAGATCAATCAAATGTATTTTTCTTGGATGCTCCTCAAACTAGAAAATTCTTCAATTCAAGGGATGTAACCTTTTTCAAAAATAGTCCTTACTATCCCAAATGCAAATTCAGCAGGAGAATCAAGTAGAGGAATATTGACTTTGGCCTGCTCCTAACCAGCCTAGTGTACCCAAATAGTGTCCTCCATATCCAAGTGTACCTAATCTCAGCAAAATTCTGAATACACACAGTCCATGTCCACCAGATGTTCCTCGTCAAATATCTTCTAGCCCTTATCCTAGCAATGTTCTTGACCCATGTTCTAGAGATGTCCTTGATTAAGAAAAACCAAAGGATTTTACTGTCCCTATCTTAGAAGACAAAAAAAAAACTCAAAAGGAGGCAGAGATCCAAGCTATATCTAAGCAAGCCCAAGAAGCTAACCCAAGTCCCATATTATTTAAGAGCAACACAGACATTAATAAACCTCTTGTTTCTACTCCTCCTATATTTAGTGACTTAGATAAAACCTATTGTAGTAAGAAAAGATAAGGGGATGTGTACCATGCATCCAATCGAGAACTTTTGAGTCTTATGAAAAACTCGAATCCAACATACAAAGCTTTTTGCTATTACCTTGAAAGAAATAAACATAGTTAAGAGTATACAAGAAGCTCTCTCATTCAACCCAATTGGAATAAAGCTGTGATGAAGGAAGTTAATACACTTAAGAAGAACAAAACTTGAGAGTATATCAAACTGAATGTAGGAAAGAAGCTTGTGAGATATAAATGGGTATTTGTTCTTAAACATAATGCAGATGGGAGTGTGAATCACTTTCAAACCAGGCTTGTTGGCCAAAGGATTTACACAGTCCTATGGTATTGATTATGAGGAAATGTTTGCATCAGTAGCTAAGTTGAATTCTATACATGTTCTACTTTCACTAGCAATTAACTTTAATTGGCCTTTGCAATAATTAGACATAAAGAATGTCTTTTTGAATGGTGAATTAGAAGAACAAGTGCACATAAAAGTTCGTCCTAGATTAGAGTCTCAAGAGAACTTTGGTAAGGTGTGCAAACTCAAGAAATCACTATATGGTCTCAAACAGTCCCCAAGGGCTTGATTTGGGATACTTACTGGGTGGTCAAACAACATGGTTTTACTCAATACCAGACAGATCATACAATGTTTATTAAGTGTTTCTGTAACGTTAGAAGAGCCATTATGACAGTGTATGTTGATGATATTATCTTAATAGGTGACTGTTTTGAGGAGACAATATTTGAAATAAGTCTTGGGCAGAGAATTTCAAATTAAAGATTTGGGTGATGATATTATCTTAATAGGTGACTGTTTTGAGCAGACAAAATATTTGAAATAAGTCTTGGGGAGAGAATTTGAAATTAAAGATTTGGGTGATGATATTATCTTAATAGGTGACTGTTTTGAGCAGACAAAATATTTGAAATAAGTCTTGGGGAGAGAATTTGAAATTAAAGATTTGGGTTAACTGAAATATTTCTTGGATATGGAGGTTATCCGATCACAAAAGGGGATTTTTATTTCACATTGTAAGTATACTGTGGACATAATGACAGAGAAGACTATGGGGTCACATATGAAGCGTGATGAATAAAGGATTTGTGGTATATGTGTCACTTGTAAGCAAGCTAAGTCAAAGGTGCAACCCCATGGTTTATACACCCCATTGCCAATACCTAGTGAGCCCTGGATTGATATCTCAATGGAGTTTGTCTTAGGATTACCTAGGTCAAAACGGGGTAGGGATTCAATATTTGTAGTTGTGGATCAATTTTCTAAAATGGCACATTTTATTTCATGTTACAAAACTGATGATGATTCGAATATAGCTGAATTGTTCTTTCATGAAATTGTGAGATTGCATGGCATGCCTAGAACTATTATTTCAGATCGGGATGCTATATTTTTGAGTTACTTTTGGAAAACAACGTGGGGAAAGTTGGGCACTAAGTTGGTGTTTTCTACTACCTGTCACCGCCAAACTAATGGTCAAACTGAAGTAGTTAATCAGACTTTATCCACCTTGTTGTAGGCTATAATTCAGAAAAACATCAAAACTTGGGAGGATTGTTTACCACACATTGAGTTTGCTTATAACTGTGTTGTTCATTCTGCTACTCAATTTTCACCATTTGAGATTGTGTATGGGTTTAATCCATTAACTCCTTTAGATTTAACCCCTGTGCCAATTTCTGAGCAAGTAAATCTAGATGGCAAAAGCAAAGTTGAATTTGTTAAGCAAATCTATGAGACAGTAAGGCTCAACATTGAACGAAGAACGGAGCAATATGTGAAAGCAAAGCCAATAAAGGGAGATGAAGCTTGTTCTATAACCGAGGGACTCGGGTTTGGTTGCACTCAAGAAAGGAAAGGTTTCGCAAAAGCGGCGGTCTAAGCTTCTTCCACTAGGGGAGGGACCATCTCAAGTTCTTGAGTGCATTATTGATAATGCATACAAGCTGGATTTACCCGATGAGTATAATGTTAGTGCTACATTTAATATTGCTGATCTATCCCCTTTTGATGCAAGTGATGATTTGAGGGCAAATCATATTCAAGAGGAGGGGAATGATAGAAACGTATTAAGGACTAACCAAGAGGGCCATGACCCACTTCAAGTCACAATTGGGCCAATCACAAGAGCGCGGGCTAAGAGATTTAAGGAAGCTCTTGCTAGATTAATTCAAGATGTTCAACATAAAGACGGGTGCAAGCTCACCATCAATGAAGAACAAAAGATGGTCCACATCATTAAAGTTGTCATCCATTAGCCTTGAAGAGAGCAGAACATTGAAGGTATCTCATACTTTGCATGCGTGCATGAACCTTGGATAGTGGAGAGACATTAATATATTCATTTCCATAGATGCATTAACCTTGGATAGTGGAGAGACATTAATGTATTATTTCCATTCATGCATGAGAGATTAATGATTGGAGAAAGATTAAAGTGGAATTTTGTAACTTGATGATCATATATTGGCAAAAACCATGGAATGTAAGATTTTTTTTTTTTTGGCTTGAGTGAAAATTTCTCTTTGGTTCTTCATAGAACTATCGAACTTATCAGGATTGTCCAGTGGTGTTCACCCTCTCGATCAAGTACTCAGCATCTTCCTCTTCCTTTCTCCAGATCTGGCCTCAATTCCATCTGATTGTAGCCAATTATCAACGCATGAGCTCACATCCCACCAATAATAAAACTCCATGTCATTAGGACATATTGGTCTAACATTGTTAGTGGAGAACATGGAAGTTTATTTTGAGCTAATCCTCATCCACCTGTCATTGTGTTAGGGCATTCATATCATTTCTAATTTTTTTTTCTCTACCATATTCATTAATTAAAATTGATAAGAGGATGTTGTTTAAAAGAACAAATGCATGTGGAGATGCATGTGCCCCCCCTCCCCCACCCAACCCCCATTCATAGACTAATCAGTGTCAAACATTACAACACCCCCTTCATTATTATCTATTATTATTGTTATTATTATTATTATTATTATTATTATTATTATTATTATTATTATTGATGATAGTTATTATTACTATTATTTGTCCCATTTGGCAGATCGTTGATTCATATAGGCTTTGATGGATGTGAACCAAGATATCATTTCTTAAATTATAGCTCTCCATGATTCCTTTGAACAACACGTGAACCATGAAAAGAGAGGCTTGATTTTTGCTACGGTTGATGAACAAGAATGTGAACTTCATGTGTATTTACAGAATCTGTAGGGACTTTGATCAGAAAAATAATTAATAATGGTGAGTATTTGAAATATTGTTCTATCACATGCAAACACATATTAATAATGCATTTTGGTTTTAAATTTCATTTGAATGAGCACTTTTTGAGTTGGAAGTTATAAGATACCTAATCATTAAACTTCTATTCTCTTCTTTAAAAATGTGGAGAATTTATTTATATATATATATATTATGTATGGCTACAAGACTTTGTCTAGTTGTAATAATCTGTGATAGCCATAATTATTTGGTAGCTTCTTAAAACCCTAAGGATTTGCCATATATAATTATGTATATTACTTGGCTTAGTTATGGCAATACTCACCTACCTTTCCTAACTTTTACCCTAGATAAGTACATCCGTCTTCATCTTGATCCCCAGTTCTCCTTTGCAACCAACACCATTATATCATAGCTATTCATCCCTACTTCATTGATTCCATTTAGTGTTCTCGCCTTTGTCTATTAAGATTAGGTGTTATGTTTTTTCTCCCAATACTTGTTATTTATATCATTCCAAGTTATTTCCATTGTGTTGTATATTGATTGTACATGCATTATTTTTCATGATATATTATTTGTCTTAATAGATAAGTTTCTTACCAAATGAATATTATTTCTTTTGTCATTTTTAGATATGGCTTCCAAAAACATGGAAGATATTCAAGCGGATCAACTACTTTACATGATGCATGCATGCATTATTTTTGTTGTGAATATCATCGTCACTATTTGACTTTGTCAGATCAGCTGAGACGGCTAGCTGACATTTTCAAACCGTTTTGGAGTCAATTATACTTTGCCATGGCATGCACTATCGAAGAAACTTGAACCTATTCTTGAAAATTCAAACGACTCTATATGGAAACTTTTCATAGTAGTATCACCTAACAATTGTTTTTAATTTTTTTTAAAATATGGTAGATGCCTTGTTAATAATAAAGTGTTATCTTCAATGTAGAATTGCCTTGGTGCATCAGATGGAACACAGATTTGCGTGAATGTGCCAAAAGTTGATAGACCGATATATAGAACAAGAAAATCTGAAATAACTACTAATGTGCTTTGTGTTTGCACTCCAGACATTCAATTTATATATGTATTGTCTGGATGGAAAGGCTCCACACATGACAGTCGAGTTCTAATAGATGCTATTACAAATTCTAATGGTTTAAAAGTTCCAAATGGTAAATAAATTGTGTTCCTATTTTTTAAAGTGGTATTAGTAACAAAATTTAAAGACTAATCCATTAGCTAACAACAAACATTTCTTTGCCTAGTAGGTTGTTATTACTTGGTTGATTCTGGATATGCAAATTCACCAAGGTTTCTTGCACCTTTTCGGGGACAACGTTAACACTTATGTTCTTGGGCTAATGGTTGACAATCAGTCACAGCGCAGGAGTTTTTTAACATGCAGCGTGCTACTGCTAGAAATGTGATTGAAAGGATATTTGGGCTTTTAAAAATTCATTGGAAAATCTTATCAAGCCCAAGTTTTTACAATATAATCACTTAAAGGCGTATTATTAATGCATGTTGTTTACTACATAACTTTATTCGAAGATAAATGACAAAAGATCTAGCAGAGAATGAAGTTAATAACCTAACTATGGAGAACAACATTTAAGATGATATCGATGTCATTACAGCTATTGATCTAATAGATGAATGGACCTAATTCAGGTTAGACATGGCTACAGAAATGTATAACACTTGGCAAACAAATTAATTACAATAATACTATATGCATGTATTTATAATGAATACTTGTATGTATTAGTCTTTTTGATAAACCTTTATTTTGTATTATCATATCTCTAAGTTAATGATGGATATCTATGAATGATTTTATGACATGAAATGATTTGAGTAGCTTCACATACGTTTTCATGTCGTCTTCTTGATTAACATGTGTTTAGAATGGATAAAGATTCACAACAAAGGTGTAAGGCTGTAAACTAACACTATTGGACAACACAAGAAGATAAGGCCTTGATTGAAGCCCTAGTTGAGTTATCCACAAATACAATTTCGCGGGGAGAGAATGGTTTCAGAAATGGCTACTTATACCAATTAGAAACAATGATAAAAGATAAATTCCCACATACTACATTGAAGGCTGTGCCAAATATAGAGTGTCGGGTGAAACTTTTTAGAACTAAAAAACACCAATTGCGGATATACTTTCGACATCGGTGGTTTTTGTTTGGAACAATGAGCACGATACTTATTGAGTGTGAGAAAAAGCGCATATGATGAATATGTAAAAAGTAAGTTTGATAACATTTGTCAATTATATTGAAAGATGAATTTGTTAGTACTATTATTGACACTCGCTTGAAATTGGTTACAGAATCACAAGGAAGAAGCGGGTCTTTATGGGAAATCCTTTTCCATTTTTAATGATCTCGCTCCAGTTTTAACAAAGGATAGGGTGCAAGACAATGCAAGGGGTGACCTTGGAGATGATGTGGACCAATATACGCATGAAACAATTAACTTGGAAGATAATGCCGATTTCTCTCAATTTCAAAGCGAGGAATTTTTTATGCCCATGGATGAACCTACAGAGCCTCCATCACCCATAACCTCAAATAATGGCACCTCAAGCTCTACTATCAAAAGTAGAAGAAAAAAATGTGCTAAAGACTCAAATATCTCAACAATTTTTAGAAAATTTTTCTAAAAATTTGTGGAGATGGTTGGGCCGAGTTTAAAACAATGGCTAAGTGTGCAATTCAAAATGCTGAGAGTAATGCACTCAAGGAGAAACTCAACATGTTTAAGAAAATAAATTATTTGATCAAGTCATCTTCATGATTAATGGCCTTTCCGAAGATGAGGCATTACTGGTTATGCAATCATTAAGGAAAGACAAAGAAAAACTCAACATGTTTTGGGATTTACCAGATGACAAGAAGCTAGATTTTTGTCGCCTACTTCTTGGAGGTATGAGTCTATCTTTGTTATTTGTCACTTATGGCTGCATTTATCACTAATTTTTATCATTATTTGCATTTATTGTTCATGAGGTCTTAGTTAGTATCATTGCTATGTTATTTTTTTCATTCATTTCTATGAAAGTCATTACATTTCATATTAATGTCATTTTGAATATTTTCTTTATATGTTCATTAATTTATATAACATATCATTAGTTTAATTAACAATTAGCACAATCTAATATTTTCTTGAGATGTTCCTTCTACTTGTAGGAAGGGACACAATGTAGTAAAATGACTTCCATTCTTGGATCGTACGATGACAAATTTGCCAACTTTGTTTCCTATGGTCGATGAATGTTATATGTATTTTGAATGTTGCTTCCTATGGTCGATGAATGTTGTATGTCTTTTGCAAGTTGTCTTTGTATTTTATTAGTACTATGTTGTAACCACTCATTATTTTGTGAAACTTGGTTGTTTATGTATTGCATTAAAACTATGTTGTCGTTTATTTGGTAACAAATCTTTGTCTTCAATTTTGTATGTCATTATAATTGATGATGCAACATTATGGGTGACATTGTTTGTGCCATTATTAATGATGCAACATTGTAGGTGTCATTATTCAAGCATTTCATGGAGATGACATTTTATGTTTGTGTATGTTTTAGTTTCATTGATTAATTTGATGCCTAGGATTGTATCTTGCTAACTTGGGTATTTTTTTAATTGATTATAAGGTTAGGAAGCAGGGTGTCATATTTTGATCATTTCTATTTTTGTTTGTAGGCTATGATTTTATTGAAGAATATTATATTGAGAAGCTATCAATTAAAGAATATATATATTTTTTAAAGCTTTTGTCTTCAAAGACTCCATGAACTCCATGATTCCACTATTTTAGTTAAAATACTATTATTCAAGTCTTATTCAATATTTTAAAATTAATTAATCTTCATAATTATCCTAATTTAAATTTGAGATAGTTTATTAATCGAGTCTTGTAATCGCTATATTTTAAACAACTAATTGAGCAAAGTTTAGAAAAGGCATAGTTGACATAGATTAGATATTATTGTTATTATTATTTTGGGATTTTGAATAATGATATCAATATTGGTTAATGATATTGTTTTATCATACCGTTTTATCAAATTGGTTAATGATATTAAAATTACAATTTGAAAGATATAATTTATCTATAACTAGATTTTGTTAAATTTTAATAATTATTTGAAATATTTAATTATGCTATATTAAAATAAATAATTAAAATATAATGTAAATATTAAATAGGAATTTATGTTAATTATTTATGATTAAATATAAACTATTGTTTTATAAAATGTCATCTTATTTATATATAAAGGGCATAAGTGTAATTTTACTATGTTTATCTCTCTCTTACTTTTCATATTCCTAACTCTTATCCCCTCCAACCAAACACCTTCATCATTATCCTCTTCTTTCCTCCTCTTCCCATTCCCATTCCTCCCTTCTTATCATTTCCCCTTCCCATTCCTATTCCTCAATCCAAATGCCCCCAAATGTCCATGTGAAAGGAAAAATGCAAACAATACATTGCTATGTAATCTTTGGGACTCACTAACCTCTATAAAGAAAAATGAAATTTTTGAAATTTTTGTATATTGAAATGACTCAATGACCACATTTATATAAACACTGAAAATGAGAAGCAAAGCAACTCTTTATGTTTGTTGCAGGAATTTTGTTTTGCGTTGGCTGCACAATGGTATGCAAATCTTGTCATGATAAATGTTCAAGCCTGCGAGAAGCATCAATTTAATGCTTACTTTTATACAAACATATACACCAAAGTAACCACAACAATGATTCCACATTGGCACAAGAGAACAATTTGATTTGACAGTGACAACATTTATTAACAATGGTTGGAATAGCTATTTTTTGTGACTACAAAATCCCACAAAATTGTTAAATGTTTTACGACCACAATAACAATTATATTTTCATATTAACACAAATAACAACAATTACAATCTATTACAACAACATTCAACACCAATAACATTTGACAAGGTATTTAAACTTCAACAATTAATGTTGTCATTTGTGAGGTATATGTAACTAGTAATGTGCTAAGCAAATATCTGAGCCATAATGAAATAATGTCTCCGATACATCAAAACAATGAGTAGAAGAGTCATAAATGTCCATGCGAAAGGAAAGTGCAAACAATACATTGCTATGTAATCTTTGGGACTCACTAACATCTATAAAGAAAATTGCAATATTTGAAATTTTTGTATATTCAAATGACTCAATGACCACATTGAAAATGAAAAGCAAAGAAAATCTTTTTGTTTGTTGCAAAAATTTTGTTTTGCATTGTTGCACAATGGTGTGCAAATCTTATCACGATAAATGTTGAAGCGTTCTAGGAACATCAATCTAATTCTTACTTTTATACAACCATATACACCAAAGTAACCACAACAATGACGATACCTCCACATTGGCACAAGAGATCAACATTTTGATTTGGCAATGACAAAATTTAATGACAATGGCTGCAATAGCTATATTTTATGGTTACAAAATTGAACAAAATTGTTAAATGTTTTATGACCAGAAGAAAGATATCAACATTTTGATTTGACAACGACAAATTAATGACAATGGCTGCAATAGCTATATTTTATGGTTACAAAATCACACAAAATTGTTAAATATTTTATGACCATAAGAACAATTATATTTTCATATTAACACAAATAACAACAATTTTAATCTATTACAACAACATTAAACACCAATAACATTTGACAATGTATTTAAGCTTCAGCTATTAATGCGGCCGTTCGTGTGGTATATGTAACCAGATATTCAATTGGAACATTTTCATGACTAAGTTTGATACACTACTGTGTTTTGCACAGTATCAGCTTTGTTTTTCCAAAGATCATAAGTACAAATATGGTTTGCACTTTTTTCTTCATGAAATTTCAATTTTGTAGAAAGTATTGACCAAATGCAATTGAATGGGAAAAAACAAGGTTTATTGGCATGAGAAATTCATAACAAAGAATATTTATTACGTGCATAATAATATGCTATGCAAATATCTTATCAAAATGAGCCATAATAAAATAATGTCTCCGATACATCAAAACAATGAGTAGAAGAGCCCTAAATGTTCATGTGAAAGGAAAAGTGCAAACAATACATTGCTATGTAATCTTTGGGACTCACTTATCTCTGTAAAGAAAAATGCAATATTTGAAAGTTTTGTATATTGAAATGACTCAATGACCACATTAACATAAATACTTAAAATGAGAAGCAAAGCAACACTTTATGTTTGTTGCAGAAATTTTGTTTTGCATTGGTTGCATAATGGTGTGCAAATCTTGTCACGATAAATTTTGAAGCGTGCTAGGAGCATCAATCTAATGCTTCCTTTTATACAAACATATACACCAAAGTAACCACAACAATAACGATACCTCCATTGTTGTTATAGATTGTAATTGTTGTTATTTGTGTTAATATGAAAATATAGTTGTTCTTATGGTCATAGAACATTTAACAATTTTGGGCGATTTTGTAACTATAAAATGTAGCTATTGCAGCAATTGTTATTAAATTTTGTCATTGTCAAATCAAAGTGTTGTTCTCTTGCGCCAATGTGGAGGTATCATCATCGTTGTGGTTACTTTGGTGCACATGTCTCTATAAAAGTAAGCATTAGATTGATGCTCCTTACACACCATTGTGCCACCAAGGCAAAACAAAATTCCTGCAATAAACACAAATAGTTGATTTGCTTCTCATTTCAACTATTTCTGTTAGTGTGGTCATTGAGTCATTTCAACATACAATAATCTGAAATATTGCATTTTTCTTAATAGAAGTCAATGAGTCCCAAAGATTATATAGTTGTGTATTGTTTTTTTCCCATTCGTATGGATATGTGGGCTCTTTTACTCATTCTTTTGATGTATTGAAGATATTCTTTCATTATGGCTCATCTTGGTCAGATATTTGCTTAGCACATTACTCTTCACGTGATAAACATTCTTCGTCATGAATTTCTCGTGACAATAAAAAGCTTGTTTTCCCCCATTCCATTGCATTTGGTCAATACTTTCTACAAAATTGAAATTTAATGATGGAAAAAATGCAAACCGTATTTGGGTGAGCAATATTTGAAAAAAGAAATATGATACTGTGTAAAACTCAGTAGTATATCAAACTCGATCATGAAAATGTTCCAATTGAATAGTTTCTTACATATACCACTTGAACGGCCAACCGCATGAATCGCAAAAGCTTCAATACCTTGTCAAATATTATTGGCGTTGAATGTTGTTGTACTAGATTGTATTTGTTGTTATTTGTGTTAATATCAAAATATAGTGGTATATGCAACAAGCTATTCAATTTGAACATTTTCATAATTGAGTTTGATACACTACTCAGTTTTGCATAGTATCATCTTTGTTTTTTCAAAGATCATACGTCCAAATATGGTTTAAATTTTTTTCCTTCATGAAATTTTAATTTTGCAGAAAGAATTGATCGAATGCATTGTAATGGGAAAAGAAACAAGTTTTGTATTGTAACAAAAAAATTCATGATGAAAAATGTTTATTACGTGCATAGTAATATGCTAAGCAAATATATGATTAAAATGAGTCATAATGAAAGAATTTCTCAGATACAACAAAAGAATGAGTAGAAGAGCCCTAAATGTCCATGCGAAAGGAAAAACGCAAGCAATACACCACTTTGTAATCTTTGGGAGTCACTAACTTCTATTAAGAAAAATGCAATATTTGAAATTTTTGTATATTGAAATTTTCAATGACCACATTAATATAAATATTGAAAATGAGAAGAAGCAAAGCAACTCTATGTATTTGTTGCAGGGATTTTGTTTTGCATTGGTGGCACAATGGTTTGCAAATCTTGTCATGATAAAATTTGAAGCATGCGAGGAACATATACACCAAAGTAACCACAATAATGATGATACCTCCACATTGGCACAAAAAAACAACAAGTTGATTTGACAACGACAACATTTAATAACAATGGCTGGATAGCTATATTTTATGACTACAAAATCCCACAATATTGTTAAATTTTTTACGACCACAAGAACAACTATATTTTCATATTAACACAAATAACAACAATTACAATCTCTTACAACAACATTCAACACCAATAACATTTGACAAGGTATTTAAGATTTTGCTATTAATACAGCCGTTCGCGTGGTATATGTAACAAGCTATTCAATTGGAACATTTTCATGATTGAGTTTGATACGCTAGTGAGTTTTGCACAATATCATCTTTGTTTTTTCAAAGATCATATGTCCAAATATGGTTTGATTTTTTCCTTCATGAAATTTCAATTGCATTTGGTCAATACTTTCTGCATAATTGAAATTTTATGAAGGAAAAAATGTAGACCATATTTGGCGTATGATCTTTGAAAAAATATGGACGATACTATGCAAAACTCAGTAGTGTATCAAACTCAATCATGAAAATGTTCCAATTGAATGGCTTGTTACATATACCACGCAAACAGCCACATTAATAGCAAAAGCTTGAATACCTTGTTAAATGTTATTGGTGTTGAATGTTGTTGTAATAGATTGTAATTATTGTTATTTGTGTTAATATGAAAATATAGTTGTTCTTACAGCCATAAAATATTTAACAATCTTGTGGGATTTGGTAGTCATAAAATATAGCTATTCCAGCCATTGTCATTAAATTTTGTTGGTGTCAAATCAAATTGTTGTTCTCTTGCGTCAATGTGGAGGTATCGTCATTGTTGTGGTTACTTTGATGTATATGTTTGTATAAAAAGTAAGCATTAGTTGATGCTCCTCGCATGCTTTGAAATTCAACATTTATCCTGACAAGATTTGCACATAATTATGCCACCAATAGAAAACAAAATTCCTACAACGAACATAAAAAGTTGATTTGCTTCTCATTTTAAGTATTTCTGTTAAGATCGTCATTTAGTCATTTCAATATACACAAATAAGAAATATTGCATTTTTCTTAATAGAGGTTAGTGAGTCCCAAAGATTATAATAGTGTATTTTTTGAATTTTTTCTTTCGCTTGGATATTTAGGGCTCTTCTACTCATTCTTTTGATGTATCGCAGACATTCTTTCATTATGGCTCGTTTTGATCAGATATTTTCTTAGCATATTACTATGCACGCAATAAAACATTCTTCTTCATGAATTTTTTGTGAGAATAAAAATTTGTTTTTCCCATTCATTGCATTTGGTCAATACTTTCTACAAAATTAAAATTTCATGAAGGAAAAAAATACAAACTATATTGGATGGATGATCTTTGAAAAAACAAAGATGATACTATGCAAAACTCAGTAGTGTATCAAACTCAATTATAAAAATGTTCCAATTGAATAGTTTGTTATTTATACAACACAAACGGGTGCATTAATCGCAAAATCTTCAATACCATGTCAAATGTTATTGGTGTTGAATGTTATTGCAATAGATTGTAATTGTTGTTATTTGTGTTAATATGAAAAATACAGTTGTTCTTATGGTCGTAAAACATTTAATAATTTTGTGCTATTTGGTAGTCATAAAATGTAGCTATTGCAGCCATTGTTATTAAACATTGTCGTTGTCAAATCAAATTGTTGTTCTCTTGTGCCAATGTGGAGGTATCATCATTGTTGTGGTTACTTTGGTTTATATGTTTGTATAAAAGTAAGCATTAGATTAATGCTCCTCACATGCTTTGAAATTCAACAAGAGATAATGTGCACGCCAATTTATTATGATTAAAATCTAAATAATAGTTGCATTTTACTACATATTTCTTCCAAAAAAGCTTTTTTAGCAATAGAAACTGTAAATAAATTATTTGCTGTAACATGAGAAAAATATACTAAATATAGTGCGTGATTTGCAAAACATTATAGATGGGATTGAATTTAGTTCACACACAAATAAAACTTCAGATGCAAATTATTTGCTGTAAATAAATTATTTG
>NC_052488.1:12549291-12631319 GCF_009730915.1 Dioscorea cayenensis subsp. rotundata | reverse complement strand
GAATCACAAGTATTGCATGTCAAGTTTCAGAATGAAACAACACATCATATGCCAAATGCTTATTAAAATCAATATAGTATACAATATTATTTTCATTTCACATAATAGTTGTAGGATAATTAATTTTTCATAGAACATAGCAATTGGATATTAAAATTAGACCAAAAATAAAGCAATTGTACAACATTTTATTTTAAACGATACAACCAAATAGCTTAAAAAGGTAATGACAATGCCATTTTCAACCTGCTGTGCTTTTGTCCTTTTCTTCGATTTCCAAACATCATTTTATATTATGAGTTAATAAACTATAAATTTCTAATAAAACTAATCAATATATGGTTTGATCAAATGATTCTTCTTCCAACTGCTAGATTTTGACAATGAATGAAATTGTGGAATTATATTTATGTTTGTCAACATGTGCCAAAACTTGTAAATAAATTGATCTTTGTTTAACAAATGAAAATTAACCAGCTGAATCAAATTTCTATTATTACCTGAATTAATTCCCAAGCAATTGATGGTGATATATCAATAGCTTTTTGGTAGAATTCATATGCAGCAAAAGAATTACCAGTAGCCTCATGCTCAAGTGCCCGTTCAAGGTTTTCTTTCCTCATTCTGCATTGTAAAAGTGACAAAGACAGTTACTATAGTTGAAAAAACTACTAATATAGAGAAAAATTGCTTAATTTAGGAACCAAACAAGAGAATCACATTGAAACTTGCCTACCTTTGACTTGAGCACGCTAAAGATGTATATGTATTCTTTATATGTAAGGTCATTATTGTATATTTGAATTCTAACAAGTATGATTTCATGAAAGGAATAACTAATGATAACTTATTTTACAACAAACACTCATGTTATTGGAAGGCCCAACCAACATTCTACTCAAGTATAAGTATGCCTAAAGGCAAAGCATGTCCATTTATAGCTCTAACTCATGCTTATATTAATTAATTAATTTTTTTAATAATAGCGCTAATAAATATCAAACCATATATCTCCATAACCCATCACAAAAAGAGGTGGTTTCTGAAAGCATGTACTAGTTTACCATCATATACTCGCATGCCATAAGAGACAAATGTGCCACTTCGTTTCTAATATCGCTTGATTTGATGGGGGACCAGTTTAAGCAGACCACCACCAGTGAAAATATATTTAATCAAGGATATGATTCGTGGGATCCTAGTGTTTCTAGTGTTTTATGGCCAACAACTAAGGAAAAAGTAAGACATGTCAAATTTTGTTTTTAGAATGCTTCCAAATTGGATTATTTCAAATTAAAACTTAAAAGTAATCAATGATTATTATATTAAATAGAATTTAATATTTTAATTTTCTCCTCATCTAAAGATCTTGAGTTTAGTCTGTAATTTATTTAAGATTATAAAAAAATTAAAAAAAATTGAAGTTGTAATTTTTTTTAGATGCTACGAATTTTTTATAAACAAATGTTATTTGGTTAATATTATTTTGTTAATTAATTTGTCAAAAAAATTTTATCTTATCACGGTTGAATTGATATTATATCAATTTTTTTATAGGTAGAAGATAACAAATAAATGTGTAAACACATGAAATTTGAACAATTTCAATTGAGAATTTATTTAGAAAACAAAAAAAAAACACACACACACACACATGATGAGCAAGAGTATTGTTATTAATGAAATCTTAAATAAAAAATAGTTTTAATTTTAACATTGGAGATCAATAATAAAAAAATTTTAATGGTATATATAATTAATATAAATAGCAATGCTCACTCATGAAATAAAATACTTGAATTGAGTACCACAATTATATCTAAGTCAAGTGTAAGCAGGACATTATTTGTTAACAAAAGGTTGCTTATGTTTCACTTTTCTATAAGAAAATGGATATTCTCATGAAAATATCAGTTGAAAATTTACATATTACTCTAAGAATGAGTGTTACGATTAAAAGAATTCTTGTCACATACTTGGCACATTTTGCTTCTACATCACCTTTCACTGGCAGAAAACCCCCATCAAACACAAGAATAGGTTTGACTCCATGATGACGTAGCATATTCACTCGATGCATACAATATTCAATATGCCTAAAAAAATTAGAGACAAATATTATTATGAAGCATTATTTTAATTAAATAAAATAAAAAGTATATAAAAAGTGACTTCTAGAGAGATAGTGAGAGACATAGCACAAATGAGAGAGAGAGAGAAAGTGATAAAAGTTGGATAGAAATGCGGCTAACTTTTCCCTGCCTATTATAAAGCATTATTTTAATTAAATAAAATATTGTGAGACATGAAACTAAAAATGTACTGGTTTATATTAAAATAATAAATAATTTTGTCTGGTCAAAGGGGCTTGCATGAGTGTTGATTAGAGTTTGTAGGAGCCAAAGAGCACATAGCATGGACAAAATTATGAATTGATTACATATTTCTAATTCTCCCAATAGAAGAATACTCAACCTTTTAGATTCTTCATACTTTTGCTAACCTAAATCCAAACACAATTTCAGGGTTTTGCATATTACAAGCATTATAGAATAGATGAAAAATAAAAGATAAAATTTCATTGATGCATTAGATAAACAACATTCAACCAACCAAATAAAAACAAATTCTCTTCTTGTTATTATTTTTTTACCTGAGTAAAATTGGTTTCAACATCAGTGGCCATCCAAGAACAAGAAAAAGATAAGAAAACATAAAATAAAATAAATTTTCATTAATTTATTAGATTCTTTCCAGCAATCAAACAAAAAAATTAATTTTATAATGATTTTTTTCCTTTATCAACAACCAATCCTTAGGGTATTACAACAAAGATGACAAGAATATGGAATAACAACTAAAGAGAAAACCAAGTAAAAAGAATAAAATACTTAGATGTTGGTAAGCCTTTGCAAAGGTGCATACTACAAGAGAATGCACCATTATGGAGCCATGAATAGGTGTCGATGGCGATAGTCTGCCCTCGAAGATCCTCAATAGAAATTGGAGCCATGATCGACTTCAATAATGGAAGCAACCCTTGGATCCCCATCTTTCAATATTGCTTCCAACTTCTCCTCTCAATCAAGATCAAGAAAGAAAGGATTTAGCTAGCATGCGCAGGAGATTTGGTTGGACTTTAAAAATTCTATGTTTTTAAATATTTAAAAGATAAGGATAAAATTTGAAGGGATAATTACATAGAGACCCTAGTGGTTGGCTTAACTTTCATTATATAATTTTAAAAATTATATAGTTGATATATATCTTTGTTATTTATTCTAGATGAATATATTTCTAATTTAAAAATTAATAAACAGATGTACATGGCAATATTGTATTCAAACCATATTTACTTCAAACACAAACCATGCTTGCTAATTTGGAATATCAACAATATCTTCATTGGCTAATTCAAAAGGGTTACAAAATCCAAAGAATGGTTGATTCACGCATCTCCTTTCATTTCTATTTACATTTACTCTTCATTTACATGTCCTTTATTGAATTCTAAAAACTATATGCATTTTTGAAAATCATGAGAACTATTACTTCACAAACCAAATATGAATGCATCCCATGATGCATTCACTATCTCAATCCAACAAAGACAAGTTAATGATTTCTAGTAAATGAGAACAAAAATTTAGAGCTAAGCAAGAAGGCCACCAACACAAAACTTGGCCCTAGTTACAACCACATACCAAAAAAAATATATATATATATATATATAGCAATTCCAAGATCTACACAATGAAAATGGTTCAAACTTTGTTCTACTAATGAGCTCTAATTTTCAAAACATTGCACAGAATAAGCACACCTGATGCCCTATAACTTTACCTCTTCACAAGTACTCCATATATAACTACAAATAAATTTAAAAAATTCATATAAATCATACAAGATATGCAAGAATTACACATCCAAGAAAGAGAAAAGCAAAATCATGAAGTAAATTCAAAAACCCTAATAACATTATGAGTGAGTTTAGGAAACAGCATGGTTTGAACTCCTTTGATTCCAATTATCCCCAGTCTTTTTGGCTAAGCACCAATGACAAGATTTGCCATAAAAGTAGTTTAAACTAAAAAAAGATAAGAAGATAGAAAAAAAACAAATTCTTTATACCCATCAAAACTAGGAACTACAAGAAATTTCAAAACTGAAATCCAAGGATCAATATGTGAAAATATATTGTAGTAAATGGAATCACGATTTTGGAAACAACACCGGTGGTTTTTTTTATTTTTTTGTGGCCATTACTTCGTCACTAATAATTTTTGAAATAGTGCCACTTGAATTTTGGCACAAAAAACAAATTATATATGACAAAAAATTGTCACTAATGTGTTTATTATTTCAACAAATAGAAGTATCAATTCAATAATGCAATTCATATTAGTGGTAAAAGAAATTAGCGTTAGTACAAGTATGACAATTATATCTTAGGACAATTTCACACAAGATACTTTTTTACTGGCAAAGTTGTGTCAAACAAGCAAATAAAAATTATTACTATTATGTACAAATATATCAAAACAACACAATGTAAAAGATTCTTAGTTTTAATATATAAAATTAAAAATGTTAATATCCAAAACAAAATTATAAAGCTTATAACTATCCTAAACTACTCTCCAATGTAAATTTCTACTTGAAGAACTCCATTGTGTATTCATGTTGCCTTCCACACTTTAACAACATGTAAAACAAAGTAAATATTTGATACACGTAACTTTCATATCAATGATTAAACCATCATGGGGTCCATAACAATAGTCTTTGAAGCTGCCGTTTGTTGGAGATTGATTACTACGGACAAAGTACATTGCTCTTGGTTTTGCTTTACCAATTTATTAGCAGGTCAACTCAAATGCCTGCAGTTAAAAGATCACAAGTAATAAAAAAAAACTTATTGATGCTATATTCATTGTATAACAATGAATAGCAAAACATTGTTCTATGTATAATTTTCTCCGTTGAGAAAGATGTGACAAAATCAATGTTGTTTATTCATACAAAAGAACCTAAGTTGGATGAAGGAGAGATCCAGTCATGACAAGCTCATTTGCATAATCCTAAATGCTAGTGTAGCTACCACTTTTAAAAAATAAAAGGAAATTGAAAGGAGACGGTACTCAAATGTGCATTTTAACTTTTAAGCACTACAACTTGCTGGGTATGTAACTTGTGGTTCTCTAAATATACAACATCCAGGAAGGCTTGGAATAAATAGAGAATAAAGCTAATGAAAAAAATGAACTTAGCACATAATATTAAATTTTATGGATACAATCATTCACTAATAAGCACAAAGAAGATATGTTGCATATCTTAATTCATTCATTTCAAATCCATTTACTGTAACCCTACATCAACTGGCTTAGGTTGTGCTAACTATAAAAAATAATAATAAAAAAAAAGATCTATCAACTTTGCTATACTATTGCAACTACCACCATGGTGAGAAAGCTATTGTGAGAAACGGTCATGGTAATGAAGAAGATAATTTAGATAAGTACCTTGAAAAGCCAATAAATTTGAAAGAGATTATGTAGAACACTCACCTTGTTTAGATTGAATGGCTATTTGTCTACTCTTTAACAAAGGAGTCTACAAATTCTTTGATAAACATTCTATAGGAAAAAGTAGAAGAAAAAGTAGAAAAAAAGGGGCCTTTAGTCCGCATTGTTGGCATAAATAATCAAACAAATCATTGCAAATTTTCAGTTAATTTACAAGCAATATATATAAATTCAAGCACCAAACTATAATTACCAAAGTCTATGAACAAATCAATGTACTATAATGCGCAACAAAGGAGAAGAAAAAAAGAGAGCATACACCAGATAAGGCAAGGCTGTTAAGTTGTCTAATGGAAAACACCAGAAAAGATAACAATTCCAGCAACCAATACAAATGCAAGTACAATGGTTACAGTATTGCTACTTTTTCCTACACAAAATTAAAAAAAAAATATCAAATCAAAATTCAATTAAAAGAAAGAGAACTCTCATTAATCCATGGTTCATCAGTTACCATCAAATGCCAATTAAAGCTAAAACTCACCATCACTACCGGTTGTATCATTCACAAGAGGCAACTTCTCTAAGGATGGCGGCGATAGTAGTGGCTGAAAGATCATGAGTACACTGAGCCACACCGTATATAAGACCGGAGAAGTTGGTCGTCCCACCATGAACATTGATTCTGTTTGCGCATCCTTTGTTGAGATCTCATTCATTAGATCATTTACATTGCTGCCGAAACCTGCTGGATCTAAAGCGTTTTTGCTGCTTGTGCGGTAATGGAAGGTAATATTGGAGAGCTAGGAGAAGAAGTGGGTGTCAAAGTAACAGAGGTGACAGCCATTATAGCGGATGCAGATGGACCTGCGTGAGGTGCAAAGGGTACTGAAGTTAGTGATAGAGTTGGTGACATAGGAAGTGCAGTCGGAGGGGGTGAGGCCTTAGATGGAGCCTCTAGAGACATTGGAGAAGAGGATGGAGGAGTTGGCAGTGGTGGCGATGAAGTCAGGGAAGAGGAGGGCAAGGTTGGAGAGGAGTTGGAAGTTGAACAGAAAGGCATTTCCAATCTACAACAAAACAAAATCTACATTTTTTTAATATATTCAGATTAAGCTCAAAATAAGTCAAGGTTCAAGAATGTCATACAATTCAAAACCCCCATACTTAGCTTGTCTTTAGAGAACCAGTCTAAAATATCCCTGCAGTCAATGGAAATGAAAAGATGATACGTGGGGCTCAGAGAACTTGACCTACAAGCGAGCAGCAAGACCTGTGAAGTCATGGTCCATGTACTAGAAAACAAGGTAGAGAGTGGGGGAAACATGAGAGATTACAAGCCCTCAAGGCGGACCACGTTATGGTGGTCAAGCCTACAGAGCACGGTAATCTCTCTTACCATGAATCGCACCCTTTCCGACTACAAGATATCAAACCTCACCTTCTTCAATAGCACCACTCGCCCTGTCACCAAGTCCCGAGCTTTGTACACGTTGCTATACGTTCCCGAATCGATCTAAACACCATATTCATAACCATTAATATATACCATTTGAGTTCATACTTCTTTCTATTAGAGAAATAATGATGGATTTGAGGATTAGCTAACCTTCTTGAGCTTTTGGAAAGAATCAACATGGCGGGGGACGAGGCCGGTGATGGATTCGTCTGGAAAGGCCTAAAGCCATGCAGGCCAGCAGACGATTTCCTTCGGAGACCTAGGGATTGGCACCGTTGTGATGATGGTCTCATCACTGCTGTTGGATTTCTCCAGAGCTCCAACTCCGGCCTCGCCAGCAGCTTGCTTATCGAGGACGCAGCCCATTCCTCATGGGAAATGCTTTCAACACTAAGAAACTAATTAGAATGTGAGAAAAAACAGGAGAATGAAAATAGAGAACGTTTTGCAACCACTTGTGACTTTCCATCCTTCCCTCATTCTCTGGTATTGATTCCATCCCTTCTTCATTGTCAGTAAGTTCTTCAGCCCTAATTCCTCTCCAATCTTCAAAGAACCCTAGAGAGAGACAAAACAAATTGAAACCCCAATTTTTTTTTTCTCTACACCTAACGAAGGAGACAACATCTATGGTTTTCTTGGTGGGAATCAGATTGAAAATCCACCATTGTAGATTGCCTCGAGATTTGGTTGCTTTTAATGTTTTTATGCCTTGTTTGTTGGGATCTGTATATTTAATATATGATAATATATCTCAAGGATATGATTAATTGCTATGTAGCAATTAATTACTCGTTAAATCTTGTATTGTTGATCTCATGTTTGTAGTTTTTTCTTTAAAACAAATGTAACAATCAAAAAAATTGGTACATTTAATTGTTAAATATATAATAGAGAAAATTTCTTAAATATCCATATTAAACTAGATAATTACTCATATTTTCTTGAATCCCTAAAGGTTTTTTTATATATACTAGAATGGGAGCTAGTGCTTATGGTACAGGATGCAAATTGTTCAAACGAAAATTGAAAAAATAAAATTGATTAAAAAATAAAAAAAATAACCAAACACTAATAATTTATATATATAGTAACAAAAACTTTTAAATATATATTGTATATATTAAAAATACAATAGTTATATACCAAATATAATATTATATATACTAAATATATAGCATGCCACTTTTTAAAAACCCTTTAAAAAAAGTCAAAACTAATGGTATATTATTATTCACAAACAAACACCCCACTATATATATATATATATATATAATATTTTAAAAACTCTAAAAACTTTTAATAAAATAAATAAATAAACAAATACCAATATATATATATAGGGGACCTACCCAAATACCCTTCTCTTTTTCTTTCACTCAATATCTCTTATTTTCAGTTTCTCTCACTTATTTTTTGTTTTTTGTGAACGACTATTGACGTCTGCGGAGAACATTTTCTCATATTATTGAGATTATGACTAAGAAAAAAGTTATACACAAACCGATAACCCCAATATATATGTGTATACCATTTAAGAAATACTAAGGAAACTATGACAATATAACTAAATACATATTTTATAATATAATAAATAAATTATATTATAATTGATTGATAATATTTTACTATATATTAAATAATATATATAACAATTATATTATTATATAATATATATAGTATGTATACTATTCATATTTTAATATAATAATGTAAAGTATAAATTGATATATACATACTGAATAGATAATGAATACTATTAATATAGCATAAACAAATTTATAACGAATATCACCAAATATTATTTAAACCGTATGGTTGTTTTATATTATAGTATATATTATTAATATATATAATGAATATATTATGCATATTATATATAATATAGCATATTGTGAGACTTAGGGAAAAATAAAGAGTTTTTAATTTTGTGGAGTGGGACCCACATAAAAAAAATAATAATAAGACCAATCACAACAAAGCAAATGGCAACAGGAAATTAAGATACTGTTAAATAAGATTAATATTACGTACAATCTTATGCTTTTATGATGGTTAATATTTAGATACAAAATAAATTAATAGTCACCATATTACATATAAACCCCTCCTGATTAAATAATTATACAAAACTCATTAGTAACATCCAAGAAAACTTATTGATAAATTGAAACTGTCTATTAACGCTGCATTAATTCGCCATTAAACTTGTAAAGACATAATGTAATTCTGAGTTTGAGATATTAGTTAATTATTTTTTCAGGATTTTTAAAATAAGTTGAGACTATGGAACCTTGAGCAAACTTTATAGTGAAGGAGATGTTCATCACAAAAAAAAACATAAATAATAAAATTTGCAATAATATGTATGTAATAGGTTGATTGAAGTTATAAATTGTGACAATTTTTAGTAATCACTAAATTATTGAATTTTTTTATGTCGAGTGACAACAATATGTCTTGTCACAATTACATATTATTCTCAAAAAAAAAATTTGAAACCAAATCTCATATGCTTTTAATGACGAGCATTGGACAAAAAAAAAAATTTTGACACTATAAATATATAAAAAGTGACGACTTAATTGTGACATAAGCTAAATTGTCACAGTTATCATTATAGTAGTGATGAAATCATAATTTATCACAATTAATTTAAACAATAGTGTCAGTTAACTTTTTGACACAAAAAACCTAATATTTGTGACCAAATATCAAATAGACACAAAAAAGTTGTCACTAAAAGTCTTAACTCTTGTAGTGACGTGGGTATGCTTTCTCATTCTTTTAGTTTTTTTTAAATTTCATGCACGTATACTACGCATGCCCCCCTCCCCTTTTTTAAAATTAATTAATTTATTAATTTATTTTATTTTATTTTATTTATTTTTCTTATGCACGTAAGCATGCTTCTTATATATATTTATTTTTAGGTGGCCCACCTCTTTAAGTCATGAACATGCATGATTTTTTCAAAAAAACTATTTTATTATGCATGTTTGCATGCTTGAATGCCCATATGCATGCATGACACATTTTAGGTATCTCATCCCATCACACTTAATCACTGTAATGCAACATTTCATTTTTTTATTTTTTTAATTTTATTATTATTTTTATCTGTTTGCAGGATGTTATTCTCCACAATTCCATAAGATGCACGATATCATTTCCCATCCTTTTATTTATTTATTTATTTGTTATTATTTATTTGTTTATTCTTTTATCATCATGCTTTTGAATTTATCAGCCCCTTTTGCAAAATACCATTCAGCTTAGCCGTCATTTATTGGGTTTAAATGGATCTGAGCTAATCTTTTGTGTGACTGGGACTTAAGCTCGAACGATATGATTGCCGGCTCCCTCTCATCCACACCTGTAGGAGATTAGGCGCCACAGTTTTTTATCCAAGCTCGTATAGCAGTAAGTGAATCATATTACTTATCATCATCGTCAGCATCATTAGCATCATCATTTTTCCTCATTATATATATACATTGCCATACACATGTTCATGCATATAATAATAATCTTTTTTTTTTATATATCTTCCCATGCATATTTCCTCACAGTGGGCACTTCGTTTTATTATTATTATTTTTTTTTTTTGTTTTTAAACATCCATGTGAATATGCATGCTTCTCATTCGCATGTGGGTTTTTTTATAGTGGGCCCATGTGCTTCCTTTTTTTTACTTATTTTTTTATATATTTATTTATTATGCACGTATTCAATGTTTTTAGTGGGCCCATGCCCTTTCATGACACCATAGCATGCTTCTTAAATTTTTATCTCATGCATGAATTTTCTTTATATTATGCATTTATTCATGCATGTGATGAATCCCCTTTTTTTATTATTTTTTTATGCATTTTGCATATGTGCATGCATATAATGACCTCCATTCTATTTAGTTCAAATTTGTTTATTGGTACTTAAATAAGAACACATCAGGTTCTCATTCAAACGTTGAACATTCACAATTTTCATATGTAAAGTAGCACCTAAAAAAAATTCAGCAATGTTAAATGGTGACAAAAGTTCGTATTATTATGAGCATTAGAGGCCACCATGGTGCTCACATTGAGTTTTTTTTTTTATTATTTATTTCTTGGTATTGCCAGAGTATGTGCTTGCAAATTCACTTCTTCTTAAGTAGATGATCACTCACTTCCCTTATACATTAGCATTACAACAAAGTAATGGGATTACAACAAAGTAATGGGGTTGTTATAAAACCAACTGTAGCACATTATTTAAAATCATCCTATTCTAGAAGTGTAAGACCATGCAAATGGAGTTCTTTTGTATGGTGGACATAAAGAAAGGCTTCTTTATTTGATGCATCCAGAATTGATCAGCTATTGTGTACTTTGAAGAAGTGGAAACCAGTTGCTGGCGTCGATTTGGACCTCTCCTTCCATATTTGCTCATGTATTTCTAATTTCTTGGGAAAGTTTTTTTTTGCTGGGCAGGAAGAAGTCGTTACTTACTCCCGGAAATAATTGCTTGAACCATCAACTATGGCGCAATGATTTTCTCATAGTTCATGAAGACAGCAAACAAAATAAATGTTGATACTCTGAGAAGAGCGTGCATGTTTGTCTCAGCTTAATGGTCAAAGGTTGCTCTCATTGACTGGTGACGATAAGTCATCAGAAACACTTGTTCTGCCAAACAAGGCATCCATAGGTACTCCATGATGAGAATCATTGATGTTAAGGGCGAGGCGAGCATCAGATGGCACGCAGTAGAGGCAGCGGATACCGGACATGGTTGGCGGCATTATTTCAACCATTCAACTATGTCCGCGACCTCCTTGACAGGCAGCAGCGGCGACGGCATCAGCGCTGGGAATTCTTCTCTTTCTTTTGTATATTATATATATATTTATATATATGGTAACATAGGGGAACAGATAAAAACCTTATAGCTTTTCCTTTCAGAGATTTTTTTTGAGTCTCCTCCTTTTTTTGTCTTCAAATCTTCCTCTTTTTAAAAGCTCCGCCCATTCTTATCTTCAACATCGAACCCCCCGTAGAATCATACGTATCGAATCAAATCAAATCTGTTTTTTGTTTTAAATTTCAAATTTCAATTTTTTTTAATTTAATTAATTTTTTAATTTAAATTTCTAATCAGGGAGCAAAGACTGATTTTGGTTTAATTTTTAATCAGGCTCAAATTTTGGTTTAATTTAAATTTGAGCCTGATCCTATTTTTTTTATCATCCCAATCCTATTTTTTTTGTTTTAATTTAAAATTTTGAATTTTTTTTTGAATTTTTTTATTTAAAATTTTTTTAAATTTAAAATTTTAATTTAAAATTTTATTTTTATTTTTTTAAAATTTAATTAATTTTATTTTTTAAAAAAAATTAAAATTTTATTCTTATTATTATTTTATTATTTTTAAAAATTTTCAAAATTTGAAATTTCTTTTGATTAATTTAAATATTTTATTTTATTTTTTATTTTATTAAAAAAATCAATTAACCCAATTTTGCATTTTGCCTCGAGATATGATCTCAGGGGCAATTTTGTAATTTGCATTTTGAATTTGCCTTGGGATTTGCATTTTAGTCCAAGATAACCAAATAATCAATTAAGATTAAGATTATGACATTTTAATTGTAAATATATATATATATATATATATATGATTAGGATATATTAGAATTTAAATTAAATTGGTATTTGATTTCCATTAGGACATTGAATTTTATTAGGACATGCGTTATATTATTTTATATATAAACAAATACCCCCTTCCTACTTGTCTCACGAAGTTCCTTTTCGTGAGTTTGAGTGAGAGAAGTAGGAACCCCCAATCTTTTCTTTTGTCATGGCCAATACATCTCAACCATTTTGGGATATGAACCTAAATTACAATGAGGTTCCCCAAGGTCAAGTCTTCATGCGCCACACTCCTATGTTTGATTCTGAAGCCGAACCCTCAATCATATATGGAGGAGAACAATCAGAGTGGGTGAAGCGCTATCCAAACCGTATGGCTATTGCCAAATTGTCCACAAACCGTTGGTTTGAAGATGGTCTAACTGATGCAATTTGCTTGAAACCAGAACGAGAAGTAAAAGATTTGAAGACATTCGAAACCCTTGGATCTAGGATCATTAAGCATCGCCCAGGATGGAAGGGTAGGGAGCCTATCCAAAATAGTTTAATCGATCTTCCATATTATGCAGAGTGGGCCAAATTCATAGTTAATAACTACTCCAATGAATTATCTGAAGTAGAATTGATGGGCGGGATTGTGGCTTCAATCGGCCGCTATGATTTTGACATGAACTTTTATAAAGCGTTAGTAGAACTCTGGTGTCCCGACACTAACACTTTCCACTTCTTACACAGAGAAGTTGGGGTTTTATTATGGGACATCAAGGAATTGGGAGGACTTCCAATTACCGGAGACATCTATGATGAAGTCATACCTCCTAATGACATAATCTGCCGAAGGTATGACCTTGAACTTTCTGTTCTAAGAAATCTTTTCGACGTCTTTCAATGGCTCTCAAGACAAAGCGTTGGCGAAGATGTATTTTTTGAGGATTGGGTAGAATTCTTTAGGAGATCAAGCCTCCAAAGCCTGTTTTCAAAGCAGATTTAGTTGCTTTTATAGCACTTTGGATTTGCTTCTTTCTTATGCCGGGTGATCACAATGTGATTAGACCAGGAGTTTTTATGATGGCATGTAACATCGCGTATGGGAGGAGAGTAGCTTTTGCCCCTGCAGTACTAGCGCGCTTATACTTAGGCTTAAATGCCATGACTAAACACAGAAGAGTGCCCGGATTCTCTACCACAATGTTCCCTGTTCATTTCTTGTATGCTTGGGCGGGTTATTATTTCCGGAGCATATATCTCAAGAGGAGAATAGATGACAATACCTCGAGTATCCCTGGGTTGCTGAGAATACCCAAGATGTTGCAATTTATAAACTCCACCGCAACTCCGTTTGTTAATCCTATATATGTGAGAAAATTTATTCGACATGAAAGCAACTTCATATTTCGCCCTTTCTCGTTCATGCATCATAATGACGAGGTAGTACGAGATTCCAGATACCCGACTGGACCATATGTAATGGATTTATATACCATTGAATATGTGATGAATCTTCGTTGTGAAGTTCTTCCACTTCGGTGTGCAGGAGATCTTTTTGTAGAACCTTATAATCCACACCAATTCGGGTGCCAATTTGGATACGATCAACATACTCTAGCATTCACTGATGTTCCCAGGAGGGCTCCTTCTCTCGGGATTCTTACGGGGTATTGGCTTCATCTTTCTCGCCAAAGGACATCTAGCTCATTCTACATCCCTGAGAATGACAGAGAAGGGAGACTTATACTTGTTTATGCACAGAAATGATTGAGGACTGTTGAAGCCTTTTTCCAACAGGAACATTCACTGTTGATCCAAGATGACTTCAGAGACAAGAGAGCCATTGATAGGGAGCAAGGGCAATCTTCGAGGAGTCACAAAATTTATCAACGAGAGTATATTCATTGATCACACTAACCCTGCTGCTGACCCAATTATCCCATCAAAGCAGCAAAGAACAGAAGGTATGTCAACTTTATTTATTCACTTATTTATTTATTTTTTTCCTATTAGTATTTTCTGAAAACAAAAGAAAAGTCAATTTTTCCTTTATTTCTTTTCCTTCACAAAAATTTTTTTCAAAAAAATCCCCGAGTTTTTTTCCTTTTCTTTTTACCATCTCCTTTTTTTCCGAATTTTTTTCTTTTCTTATTATTTTTTTCAACGATTTTTCTTTTTTTTCTTTTAAATCTGTTTCCCCGATTTTTCAAAAATTTTTGTTTTTTTGTTTTTTTATTTTTTTATAATTTTTAATTTTTAACTCAAAGTTAAACCTTATAATTTCATTCTTTTTATTTGACTCAAAGTCCAAATTTTGACTTGAAGTCTATTTCCAATATAGGCATACAAATTCGTGACACCTCATTAGATAATGTTAAGGCTATTCGAAGTCCTCCAAGAATTGATGATGTTCCCCCATTAGATCTAGAGATGCACATGAGCTCCCATTGTAAAAAATATCTCTTTCTCCTTCTTTTTCATCTTTACATCTTTAATGAACTTGATGACGTCCTATATCTGGATCAAGTAAACGCACAAGATTTAAGTGTCGGCGCCAGAGAGAACATTGGAGTAGATGACGATGTTAGGATGGAAGACAGCATTGGAGTAGTGGAAAATATGGAGATTGAAGAAGCTCTTCCTAATCCACTACAAGGTATTGCCCTCATGTCATTTTTGCACATTAACCCTTTAAATTTCTATGAATTTAAAAATTTATGCCACCAGGCCCTCTAACCTCTTTTTATTTCTTCAAAATTTGTAAATAACTCCCAAGCTTCCATATTTTTTATATTTTTCATGATTTCTTGCAATTAAACCCTCTAACTTTCATATTTTCACATATTTTCATAATTTTTATGCAACTAACCCCTTTAACTTTCCTCTTTTTCCACACTTCTTTAATATTTGCAAATAACCCCCAAACTTCCATATTTCATATTCTTCATGGTTTTTGCAATTACCCCTCTAGCTTTCATATTTTCACACATATTCCCAATTTTGCATGCGTATCCTCAAATATATATATATATATTTTATTTTTCCATATTTCTCCATAAATTTTGCAACAAAGCCCCTATTTTTAATGCAAATTCCCCCAAACATTTTCTTTTCACTTCTCATCATCATTTTTTTATTTTTTCAATAACTTTTTTTTTGTCTTTTTCATTATTATTATTTTTTTATTTTTTTTATATATTTTTTTTATTTACCATGCCGCACATTCTCTTTCTTTGGAGTTTCAACATAGCAAATATTTTCCTAATAAACATATGAATAGGTCTATAAACCTATTTTATTCCTAACTTATTATATGATTTGAATCATGTGCACATGTAGCATAGCCAACATGCATCATGCATTTGAATGATATGAAACCCACTGTGGGATTCACCAAGCATTTATGTAAACATAATGGTGAGATAAATCCAACATTCATCCGATTCATATATTCATGCATGAGAGGTGAGAAATCATGTAATATATTTCAATGAGAGGGACAATCATGCTTTAACATTTTCTCTCCTTTCTTTTTATTTTCTTATTATTTTCTTTTTGCCCCTTATTTATTTTAAATTTTCTTTATGTTAGGGGATACACCAATTGCCTTTGAAAATGAGCTCCCACAGAACCCGCCAATAATCCAAGAAGATTTTTATTTTACTTTATTTTATTTTATTAATTTATTATTATTATTATTATTATTATTTTTTTTTTATTGCATAACAATTTTCTTCTTCTTTTTAGCCATTAAAGAGAATGAAAGTATTTCATCTCTTAGTCAAACACATTCAACAAGTTTCATAAAAGATGCCCCCTCTTCAATGGAGAGTGATGGCCGGAATACTCATATTGAGAGTGTATCTTGCGATAGCAAAAATGCTAACATTGAAAACATGCCTCATGATAGTGGTAACGTCAATGTTGACACCACACCTACAGCAATGCAGAACGAAGGTATTATTCATTTATGTATTTGCTTTGTGTGCGAATCACCGTGACATATATATGTTATTTTCTCTTCTTCTTTTTTTTTTAGTCATCCAACAAATAGCTAAGGACATTCATACTCCCACCGAGGAATTGGAAAGTGACGGCTCTAATGCCGACGTCGGGGTTACAAATTTGCCCGAACAAGACCAAGGTTTTTTTTTTAATTCTTATTCTTCTTTTATTTTTTTTCTTCTTCCTTTTTTTAATTTTTATTTTTTATCGAAGGTCAAAATTTATTTGTATATTCTCTTTGTAGGTTCAAAGAATATACCGAATGTAGTTGTTGCTCTGTGTATTGCATGACACAATATGTTTGTCAGAGCGCATCTGGACGGGCATGACGCTGGAGACAAATTTGGCAAACTTCATTGTGTGGCGATGATGACCAAAAAAAACACCAGAGGAAGTCTCTTAATTTGACACGAACAGCGCGTGAAACAGCATTGTAGCGGCAGCAGCGGCATGCTTGGCGGTGAACAGCAGCAACAGCGACGAGTGCCATGCTTGGCGGCATTATCTCATCCACCCAAGCATACCCCGGCGGTGAGCAGCAGCGGCGATTGTAACGGACAGCAACAGCAGCGACGGCGACATCGAGCAGCAATGAGAATTCTTTCTCTCTTATATATATATATATATATATATACGGTAGTATGGGGAAGGAGATAAAGCACCTTAGACTTCTCTCATTTTTTTCAGCTTTTTTTTCAGATTTTTTTTTTTTTTCGGTCCCCCCTCTTTCTCTACTCCTCCTTCCCTTTTCAAAACCCAACCCATCCTTATCCTCATCTTAACCTTTCCCTAAGAATCACAACAAATAAAACCAAACTTTTAAATTTCAATTAATTTCGAATTTCCAATTTAAATTTTAATTAATTTCAAATTTCAAATTTGAAAAATTATTATTATTTTTAATTTAGTTTATATATTTTTTATTATTATTATTATTTTACTTATTTATTTTTATTTTTATGATTATTATTTTTTATTATTTTTTATTATTATTTTTTTCTTCTCTGAATTGTTTTTTTTTCTAATTTCTTTTTTTCTCTCAATTTTTTTCTCGAATCCCTCACAACGAGTAGGTAGGATCGGATTTTAATTTTGATTTTTTGATTTTTTTTATATTATTTATTTATTATTATTATTTTAAACAATTTCAAATTTTAATTTTTTTTAATTTATTATTATTATTTTAATTTATTATTATTATTTTATTTATTCATTATTTATTTATTTTATTTTATTATTATTATTCACTTAACTCAATTTGCCTTGGGATGTGTGTTCAAGTGCTTCAAGATTTGTACTTCTTAAATTGCCTCGAGATCCATTCATCGCTTCGGGAGATGTATTGGGATTATCTTAAGATTTGAGATTGCCTCGAGATATGTGTTCTTGAGGGCAATCTTGTAATTTGCATTTTACCTTGAGATATGTTCTCAAGGGATATTTTGTAATTTGCATTTTGCATTTGCCTTGGTATTTGCATTCTAGTCCAAGACAACCAAATAATCAATTAAGATTAAGATTAGGATGTTTAAATTTAATTCTAAACATATCCATGGTTTAAGTTTTACTTAACTTAGGATTTGAGTTCGATTAGGACATATGTCACATCATTTATATATAAACAATTTCTAATTGGGGGGAAAAAGGTTCAGTATGTACAATCGTTTTGCATATCACTGATCAAAGACTTTCCAACCCCATCACCAATGGAGAGGTCAACTTACAAATTCTCAAAAAATCATGTCCATGACTCATTTGTCTCTTGCTACACTACTACCTAAGCTACTGGGAACATTTGATTGATCCCATCTCTGCCAACAGCCACAAGCAACTGACCTTTCAACAGTCCTTTCAAAAAACACCCATTAACACCTACAATCCTTCTACAGCCACCAAGAAAACCATCTCTAGCAACTGTCGAACAAATGTACATTTTTTGGAATGCAGGTAACTCATCTGGCTTGAGTCTTTGTGACAGCATACAAACATTGTTACTTAAATTGGTGTCTTTCAACTCTAGCGCGTAGCTTTTAAAACCCTAAAATCTTCCCAGAACTACCTTTCAATCATCTTAATAAACAAAATCTTTACATTTCTGAAGACTTTGCTTGTGAGGAAGATTCCCATTTCCTTTCTCACCATTGTGCTCAAATGCCTTGCTCTAATGAAAGGCATGGGAGCAATCATCTCCCCAAATCTATTGCTAGTTACTGGAGCTATTACTTTTTAATTTTTAGTGGTACCAAGAAGGCAAGAATGATCAGGGATATAGTTCCTAACTGTGAAAAACCTCTTCCTACTACACTAAGAACATAAAATTAACCACTTGCAATTTTTTCCTAAGCACACTGCCCTAACCCTCACAGAATCATTCTTAACATACCTAAATTCAAAACCTTCCCTCATGGAAAAATCAACCAATTCCTTCTTGACATGCTTCAGATCTATAAACCTCAGGTCAAGATAGAAATCCTCAAGAGGAGCACTGAGATCATACATCTTCCTTGAGGACCTGTGCCTTTGTGCATCTTCTGCATCTGAGCCTTCACTTGTCCCCTTATAGCTCCTTGGATCTAATGATGAGATGTAGTCACTTTCATAACCCCTGACCTTGTCTATTTCTAAAATAGGGTTGACATTGCCTCCATCCTAGCCGCCATCACCCACATTCTCTGTTGTATGATCATGACCATCAATTTGATCATCTTCTTACAAGCTCTTCTTCAGCTCAGCATATTTCTGAACACTGTCTCTGGCTTCATCTCTCTCAGTAGCCTCATCTAAGTTGCAATCTATAAATTGCAAGTTAAGTAGCCTTACTTCATCATCATCATTATCATTGGCATGTTCCTTCAATTGGATTTTCATTGCTTTGGTCAGCCACAACTTTTGCACTACCATGTGCCTAGACTACGACTGTACGTATATCCTGAACATTTGATTAGATTCCACTCTCTACAACTGTCACTAATTTTGGGTTTGTCTCCTTATCCTATTCATCATATGGGAGTTCAATCTAGCCTTGCCTTTCATCTTCACTGACTAAGTCAGTCACCAGCACATCTAGGCATTTCTTCCCATACGCACTACTTGAACCCCCTGTTGATAGCAATTCAAACAAGAACTTCTGTTGCACACCAAGTCTAAGAATTTTTGGCAACTCCGTCTTATGCCTACCATCACATGTTTCAACATATATGTCCATAGAAACACAACTTCTTAGTTTTTGAACTAGACCTACAATGTCAGTGTCATCAATGATTTCCCTGAATTCCCATCCCCATCTACAAACAATAGCTTCAAAGTAGTGTTAACGTCACAACACAACAACTGCACATCCCCTAGCAAATGCCATAGGCAAATCTTGTTAGAGTCCATACTAAAGGATTCCACCTTACGATTTTCATATATTGGGCCCCCTTCTCTTATCAGTTTCCCTCCATGGTGATATCTAACGATGTATTCCTCATTACCAGACATGACTTCCTACCCTAAAAATAAAGTAACATATTTTTAGCATTTTCACATAGTAATAAAAATAAGTGATTATGGTTTACATATCTCTATTGTGATTTTTTTTTTATTTAGAATCAATTTTCTTTAGCCTTATCAGATAGGTATTTACTAGTTGCTTTGGAATCTTAATTTTATTTAGCTTTGCTAGCTTTAGCTTTGTTTGGCAGCTTTTGCTTTGTGGTTCTACTTTAAACCAAAGTGACTATCCCAGATCATTGCCACTGGCTTTTGACTAAAGACACTTTACTAATTTGTGTCGTTGAAAACTACTTGATGAATGCTAGTTTAACTTATCATTTCATTTATTATCCTTAACAACTACTTAAATGTTTTGAAACCTTGATTAACTTAAGAAAAACAAGGATCACTGCATTTATTTCCTTAACAATTACTAAAATAATTTACTTCTTTACTATTGCCATGTCAATGCTAAGTAGAGACTGTCAGAAATTCATTTATTACATCAAGAAGTAGAAACTAGATATGAGCACAAAATAAAATAGTTGTGTCATATTTGGGGACCACAGTCACATGTATTGATGAATTGTTTAACAATGAAGATAAATAAAGCCCATCAACCTTCATTTCAGTTTATTATAATCTGCATTAACTAATGAGAGGACCACAAGCTTAGAGAATAAACAAAAACTGCAAGAATCAAAGCATTCTACTAGATCAATAACCAAAGTAATAAAAAAATGCTTGCCAGAATGGTGAAAACGAACAAACAATGCTTGCCCATGATGGAATGTTAGGCTGATAAACACAAATTGGAATAAACCCTAATACAAACAATTATCAGACTGATCCCATTCCACACAAGTGACATGATAAAAATGATTGTCAGACTGATAAACTCAAATAGGAATAAACCCTAATACATACAAACAAACAATGCTTGCCTGATTTCGTGCGAGAAGAATCAAAGGAATGTCGGGCAAAGAACTATTGTGTTCCACTGATTATCAAGCCGAGAAAGATTTACCCTAGAAATTGGGGTTGTTCTTAGTGACGATGATGGAGTGGAGATTTTCAGCTGAGGCGATGATGCCGATGATGGACTAGAGACAAGGTTATTTTTAATCTCAGATCTGCACATGTTTTGGATCTAATTGTATATTTAGGTTAATTAGAGTTAAACCCAGATCCGGTTTGTTAAGTCATTGTTTAGAGGAGTAAGTTGTTGTGATAGGATTCCATTGAGTTTATTATTATTATTTTAATAGTTCAAAATGCCACTCCAGCCTCGCCAATGGAAAAACTCACAGGCGTTAGGGTCAGGGACTATCTTTACCCAAATCGAATAATGAAGGGATCCCACAAGGGCAAAAAATAATAGAGGGACTAAAGGATAATTTTGGTATAATAGAGGGACTAAATAGGGTATTATACAATATACCAAAAAAATTAGTGAGGCGGGGATCCCCACGGGACAATGAGTGGGAGGAATTTTGAGGTTGGGAATCCCCACCCGTGAGAAGCAGGGATGGGGCTAGGGATCTCATTCCCCGTCCCGTCCCGCCTACTTTCATCCTTAGTCAATAGGGGTGGTAATAGGGTGAGGAATCCCTAATCCCTATGGGGACGCAACTCAACAAGGATGGGGATTCCCCTAATCCTTCCCCTCCCCGTCAGGATCCTGGACTAGATTATATATATATGTGTGTGTGTGTGTGTGTGTGTGTGCTCGTGTGTGTGTGTGTGTGTGTGTGTGCGCACGCGTATAATGTTTTCCAACATTAAAAAGTTCAAAGCCCTAAGTAATGATATAAAAAACTCTAATTTTAATTTAATTAGACTAATCACATAAACTATTTATTTTAAACTAATAACAATTGAAATTAGATATGAGAGGTTTTATATTAATTAAAACAACAAATTATTTTAATAAATAATAAAAAACCCAAATAAATAAATCAAAAACCAAAACTTTTTTAAGTTTTTATATGTTGGTTTGACAGGTTTGTTGAGCTCTATATTAAGTCGTTTTGATGTTATCATATTTTTATGTATATAGATATGTAGAGTAGTTTTCATGTTCCAAAATGTAATAGTATGCTAGCAAATAGAGAATCCCTATGGGGAGGAGATGGAAGCAAAGCAAATTCTCCCCCATTGGGGAATCAAGGACAAGGACGGGGACGGGGAGAGGCCTCCCCACTCCACTATAACTGGTGCACCTTCATACCTGTTTGTCCATTTCTTTGTCGCTTGTTAACTTTGTCAAAAAAAAAAGTAGTCTCAGCACCACGTGCACATAAGCTTTACCTCCACTCCACTAGCTCCATCAAAGATTGCACATGCCCCTTATTTATTTATTTCCTTCACTGCTCATCTTGGAAGAAAAAAAAAACCCCATTAAACATTATAGACCTGGTCATTAGTAGTCTACGAGAGGCTTCATCAAACTTGATGAGGTTTTCTAATAATTTGATGTCATATAACTCATTAGTTATATTAAAAATTTTGTAATTTGTTTTGTGCAAGAAGTTAGATTTCCACAGCAAATTAGTTTATAAAATTTACTTGAATAGTTAATAAGGTTTTGTGGTTATATATAACTTATTAGTTGAGCTTTTAAATTTGTTACTTGTTTCACCAATCAAACAAGTTATAATTCCACTAACAAGCTAGGTTTTTTGATTCAATAATTATTGAGATTTGGTTATTATATAACTTATTCATGATATATTTTTCTTAACTTTCTATATGCTTCAATATTGTAGGGTTATTTGTGCAACCTACCAAGTTTGAAAATATCAAATTATCAAGCTAATTTCTTTTATTCTATTAGAGTACTACTGCATACATACATTCCATGTTCATACATACTACTTGTACATGTACCCTTCTATTTCTACTCTTGTATCCATTTATTGGATTGTTGCCCTAATGAAACACACTCTCATTCTTCAAATATCTAACATGGTATCATAGAGGTTCTTTTGAAAAACTCCGGCCATCTCTTCCTTTTGCCCAATTTGTATCAACTTCGCCAGCTTTGTCTTCCCTTTGCTGGATTTCACCGATTCTCACTGGATTTGAAGCTTCTGCTTTGCTTCATCGACTGTCTCCCTCACCGATAACAACAACAATAATTCTTTCCAAAAAAAAACTCTTAGCCGCTTTGTCACGTTGCTCCTTCTCCCCTTCGCTGCCCTCTCCTCCACCTCCCCCTGTGGGATCTCCCTTGCCCTCTCCCGAGCACATTACTATTGTTGCTCCAGAACCTTCCCAAGCCCACACCGTCGCTCCTCCCTTTCCAACGCTTGCCACATCTACTGCTGCCTCACTCTCCCTTGTTCCATCTCCTTTTCCCCAATAAACTGACAGCTTGACTGCGTGTCCAAGCCCATCATGACAACCATCATTTCCACGGGAGTAGTTGGAACCCTTCACTCATGGCAATTATTCCCGTTTGTTGCTAATCAGCTTTGGATCACGAGCAACGACAGTCAGTTTGGATCCCATTTGTTGCCAAAGTACCTGACCAAGCTTTGGATCAAGTGCATTATTCAATCATTTTCCACATAAGTACTCGACCAAGCTTTGGATCCCATAAATATTCAATCATTTTCCACATAAATGCCCACACAAGCTTTGCCCAAGCCAGAAAGAGAGAACTTCCTCCTCCACTCTTTCTAGTATCACTACTTATGAATGTCTTTTCTCCCATTCTTCCTCTTATGGTCATCTTCGCACTTTCGGTTGTACTTGTTTCATCCTTTTTGCCGCTGTTGTGCGAACTAAACTGTTGTACCCTATCCTGATTTAGACCTCGGGCCTATTAAGATTTTTATGCTTGCATTAGGGGTAAAATGGTCATTTAGCAGTAGTGGCATTTTGCATGTTTGAATAATAGCTTTTATGTGAAAAATCGGGGGCAATTCCGTCATTTGGATCCATTTTCTATTATTTTTCTATTAAGAGGGAAATTAGGTCATTTCCTATATATTTTTTAAAAAAATATGAATGAGAGAAACCAACCTGGCTTCTTCTCCTTCTTCATTTCTTTCTCCTTGTTTCTTGTTCGGCCGACCCTAACTTTAGAAGAAATTTTTTTTTCAGTCGAGAATTTCCGGTGAACTCAAATACCAAAATTCTTCCTCCCTCACTCCTGAATCTGGTAAGCCTTAGATCCAATGTTTTTATTCTGTATTTCTCCCGTATTTCCTTGTTTTTAGAAATGTATAAAAACTTTGAATTCTCCATGGATTTGGTGATTTATAGGCTCAAATTGAAGCCAATGATTTATGATTCATGTATGAGAATGTTGTTGAAGAAATTTTTTGATTTAGTGTTGTAAATTGGGAGAAAACCATAGTATAAGGTTCGGTTTTACTGTAGCAACCTCGAAGTTACTGTACCACATTGAAGCTCTCCTTACCCTGAAATCATTGGAACTAGGTTTACTCCATTCTGATGTTGTTTGGATCCAAAATGACGTTGTCTTGCCCTAAAACCTTAAGGTTTCGTATTAGACATGTATAATTGCATTTTCATGCATTTTCTTTTGGCCATCATTCTTATGTACATTAGAATTTGGATTCCCTGCTTGTATTTAGGTGGCGAAGCATCCTCTAAGGGGAAGGAACTCGCCGAACAGTGAGCGCGTCTCAGGACGAGACGACTAGTTCTGTGGGTGGTTAAATTTATAATTGCATAGATTTAATAAGAGTACTAAAGTATTTTTTTCATGTGTTTTATCACATAAAATTTGATGATAAATTCGTTTCCTTGATATATATTTTGAACACGAATTTACTTGAAATGGTTAAACCTAGAATGCTTATACCTATTTATTTTGAAAGAAATATGTTTACTTGCATCTCCGTAACTATATGCAAATGAGATATGGTTTGATGTATATTTCCGTATTTATATGCAAATGGAACATGGTTTGATGTACATTTCCTGGTTTAAACATTGTATAATGGATTCTTTGAATTGGAAATTGGAAAGAATTATATTGTGGCATTCAGTTTTGATGGTGACGGCTGACTTTAGTCTGACACTGCAGTGTGGGGTTCCACAGTCCGGCCTGATGGAAGACGGCATGGTTAACCCTGGTTTACCCTGGTCAAGAGGTGCACGGAGCCATTGACAGGGGTTTCTTTTATGTGAGAAACCCGGGGTCACCACACGGGGATCTCAGTGGCCAACACCAAGGAAAGGCAACCTTTTAAATTTAAAACAAAAAGTTTTAAAACTCCTTGGTGGTCCCATAGCTAGTTACGTCCACGATTAGCGTGGGAATTGTTTTAGGCCAGCCTGTATTTTGGAGCTATGTTCATTGTCTTTTTAAAATGCTATTGCCTTTTACTATTGATGAAACTTGTGTTACTTGTTAATCTTTTGAATACTTGGAATTGATTTTATATGTTATTATTCGTATGGAATTACTATTTGAAATACTTTATCACTCTGTTACATCTATGCTGACACCACTCACTGGGTAACATCTGTTACTCACTATTCCCCCTTCTTCTATCTTTTCAGGCTGCGACGTTGGACAGAGTTGTGTTGTGCAACAGTAGAGTGATTTATCTGTTCTTCTTGTTTAGGTTTGTTATAGTATGCATGTAAAATTTATGGATCCACTAGACTTGACCTTTATATGTTGTTCATGTTTTTGTATTTTCTGGTTGTATCTGAAACCTTGTTTTGTACTGTTGTTGATGCTACTTGTGTTTAGTGTCCCTAGTATCAGGGAACCTTATTGTGATCTTATTATTATTTTGTCATCTAGCTATGTAATTGTGATAACAGTTTTATATTGAGCCTTACGGCGACCTGAAGATGGGGCCATTGTGGGACCCACTTCTTGTCGTCGTGGCGGTTGCCACGTGCCAGGTTAGGTTCGGGGCGTGACACAAACTCTCTCCTCGTTCTACCATGTGCATTTTTCTAGGCTATAGTTCTGAACACAAGGGTTATCGCTGTTATAATTCTTTATCTCGCTGCCTTCTTATTTCCCATTACGTTACCTTTCTTAAAGACACACCTTATTTTTCTTCCCCTTCTTCGAATCTTTCCTTTCTTAAGTCTTCTTTTAGTGTGTTATCTCCCCTCCCTTTAGTAGTTCTTCCGAGTGCCACTATCACTGACAATATTATACCTTCTCCTGAAGTCTCCGTGGATACTTCTTCTATTCGTCCCTCTCTCTCCTCTAGGACACTGATGTTTTGGTGATTCGTCTCCTCTTCCTACCGGCTCATCCTCTCCTAAAGTTGTTCCTTCTGTTTCCCATTATTACCGAGACCGCACTCACCGTCCTCTTGCCTAGTATGTAATTTCTACTTCCTTCACCTACTGCCTAGTATGCATTCACTCTCATTCCAAGCCACAGTCTTATCGTGAGGCTGTGAGACATCCCCAGTAGTAGCAGGCTATGATAGAGAAACTCGATACTCTTCAGCGCATGCATCCATGGGAGCTTGTTCAGCTTCCTTCAGATGTTATTCCTATCAGTTGTCGGTAGATCTACCGGGTTAAGACCCGAGCTGATGGAAGCATTTAGCTTCATAAGGTGCGTCTTGTTGCTCATGGTTTCACTTAGGAGTATGGCATTGACTATGAGGAGACATTTGCTCCTATAGCTAAGCTGACAACTGTTTGTTTTCTATTTGCTATTGCAACCGCTCATCACTGGCCACTTCATCAGTTAGATGTGAAAATGCTTTCTTACATGGGGATCTTGCTGAGGATGCCCACATTAAGAAAACCACAATGAAAGTTGTTGTGTTTTTGTGTGTGGGAAAGGAATGGTTCACAAGTTCACTCGCTTTCCTTCATCCCCTGATGCTTAAAAGTATACAAAATATTACACCTTAATATGACAACCAAGACTAAGTCATTACATATTACACCCAAAAAGAGGGTAAATTTCTTGAGTGGGTATTGTATAATTGTCTTTTATATTTGAGTATTAAACTTCAATTTGTTAAATATATCAGATTTGGAATGTCAACATCAGTCACTCCCCATGGCGATCTCCGCGGGGATTCCCCGATTTTTAATAATATATATATATATTGAAAATAACTCATATGATTAGTTATTTATTTTTTTAAAATAATTCAATATGAATATAAGATTATAAGGACCAAATATGTGGGTTTCAAAAAAATATATTTCTAGTATTTATTAATAATGTTTTAGACTTTAAGTAATACTAGTATTACTCCCGTGTGATTTACGAATATATATATATGAAATTTTTAAAAAAAATTTAATAATTTTTTTTATTTTCTATAGAAATTAAGGTAAAATTAAGATTAAATAAAATAAGCTATTGATCAACTTCAAAAATATATTATTTTTATGAAATTAATTTTATTATATATTATGAGATAAAATAATAAAAATTAGTTTAAAATAATATAATTTAGTGTTATGTTATAAATATTTTAATATTATTAAAATAATATTGGTAATATTTCTATGAGAAATTGAAAAGTGCCAAATAGGTTTTCTACTTTAATATACATACATACATATATATATATATATATATATTGATATATAATATTATTAGAATTTTATGTAATAAAAAAAATTGGCGGGGGGCGGGGATTCTCCGACCGCGTGGGGATCCCAGCGGTGGAGTGAGTAGGGATAATTTCTTCCCGAGGGGAATTTGGAGGCGGGGAATCCCCGCCCCGTGTGAAACCGGGATGGAGACGGAGATCTCATTACCCGCCCCACCCCACTTGCATCCCTAATTTTAAGGGTTTAATCATATGTAATATTATAAATTAAAAAATTAATAAAACCCTAATTTGAAGTAATCCGAATCCACTTTCAATTTTTATTAATATTTAATACTTTTAGGTTTTTAATGAATATTTTAATATTAATATTGCCACATCTGCACTAGAAAATAGACGAACCAACGTCCATCACCTAGAGAGACCAAAATGACAAAAATGTGCAAATACGAATACCAAAATAGTTGATTTTATATTAGAGTGACTAAAAAGGCGAAAAACACAAAATAAAAAAATCATTTTGGCATTTTGACTTTAAATTTACAAAATATTTAAGTAAATAAATACCAAACCCTTGTGATGCCCTCTTATTTATCTCATATTTATCTCATCAAAAAATAAAGTATGGACTATAATGTTCCAAACCAATTGAAAAGGCCCTCACAAAATTTATATAAACATCAAAATAAATACCTATTATTAAAAATGATAATAGCAATAAACAGATATAATACAAATAAAATGTCTTAATACAAATATCTCCACTCTCATAATCCTGACACACCCAGAAGAACCATATATTTGCTTATTTATCCTTCGAAGTAATGTTATTTGATTATATAATTCAGGATTCAAATTTTAAATTGCACATTTTCTGTTGTATAGCTTTACACAAGGCAAAATCCCAAATCCATTCAGATTTAAATTCCCAAACCATCCTAGGGCTAAAAGAGATTTTCTAAACAGATCCTCTTAACATTAAGGTTAGCCACCATACACAAACATTTTCAGATGGGCTCAGCTCTTATGCATACCACTGGAATCAAACAAAAGACCCATCCCTCCCAATCCTGTCATCCAAACATCATACTTCCAAGAACAATATTAAAAAAAAAAAAAGACCCGCGTCCACATAGAACAGCATAGTTTTGAGAGCTGGATATTACACTGATATTAATATCACATAGAATGAAGCTGAAGAATTCTAGCAGCCAATTTAACCAAAACAACGTATTATATGATCGTATTATATGATCCAAGCGATAAATATAAAGAAAAATAAAGCCAAACAAAAAGAAAAAAAAAATTGAATTCCACACCCTCCATATAACTCGGGCCCAAGAAAAACTGACAACGGATCTGTACATAAATTAAAAACAAAAATAAGACCATATATTAGTTTAGGAACATCTTGAGTGCCACAGCCATAGAACACCAGGCCTACGAAGCTTTTTGAAGAGTTTTGAAAATGCAACCATGAACCAGGAGCGCCCGACTAGATCGTATGAAGTTAAAAGTTTAACCCGAGGTATTTTTCCTTGCAGCATAAACCCTGTAAGCAGCTAGTCCAACAACAGCTACAGCAGCTCCAACTGATATGTGAAACAAATAGTTTTAGGAAAACACAGAATATTGGGGAAAATAGATAAGACTAAACAACCAAAATGGAAATCAAAGGAAATGTGGCAGAACAGAGTCAATCTTTAACCTCTCTGATATTGCAATTATGCAATCACTACCAATAAAACAAAAAAGATTTTCATTTCAACAAAGCTTAATATCCTTTCGTTAGCATCATTACATTCAGCAACGTAACAGGTTTCATCTGCCTTGTTAGTTATATTTATGAATAAGTTAACATATTGCTTTCTTTTAAAAAGTGCATGGATCAAATTACCAGCAAAATATATGTAGGCCACTCAGTTAATGGGTATCACAAATATCTGAAACAGAGCCAAACAGACTACAAATTAGTCCTTCGGATTCCAGATCATTTTTTATAAATTTACTTCAGGATGCTCAGGAACATTCCCCATCTCAAGTATATATATATATATATGGATATGTCAACTGCGGACCTTCATAGAAGGCCCACACTTAGAAACAGTGCGGTGATAGGTGATAGAAAGAGATAGACACAAATGGGTTTTTGAACATAATAAGAAATTCATTGATGAGGAAATTGGCCTTTTACAGTTAACTAGGTGAAGAAAAGGCAGTCATGATATTTCCATTAATGAGAATTATAACAACTTAAGCTCAACATATAGCTTAAACATGATAAATAGCAGTTATAAGAGCAAGTAATGTAATTAATACTTCATGTTGCCTGGTTGAAGAAAAGGCCACTCATGTTATCTCCATCAGGAAGAGTTTTGGTAAGTTCATAAATCTAGTTTAAACCATCATATAGCAGTGATAAAAGCAAGCTAGTATTTTGATTTCAGTAGTGCAAAATCATAATTATGGAGACCAGGTTCAGTTTCAGGATAATACCTGAAACAAACATGAGAGAACGATTTACAAGCCGACGATATTGCTTGCGGTTTCTCCCAGCTTCAGTTTCAGGAATGCTTAGATGAGGATTTTGTGCAGCAGTGACTATCTTACGAAAAACATTATTGTAGTCCCTTAACTTTATACTGACTGGTATAGGCGTTTCAATCCCCATGTCTTGGCTCACCTGTAACACCACAAGAATAGAACACATGTATCACATACCTCATGCATATCCTAAACATATATGGGCATTTATAATAACTTAGTATGGTGGCATAAATGTATTATCAAAAGGCCATGCTAGTGTACAATAAACATGGCAGGATATGTTATGATTTCATATATAAGAACTCATAGTTTTACCATATTTTTACCATGCGAACAAGTAACAAGTGTGTGTTTATGAGTGTCTCAGAACAGGCATAAAGAAAACCATATTTCTACCCAACAGCATAAAATTTCTTATGATCATAATCATGCAAAATGAATAAGAACACAAAATCAAGAAATAAATTTGATACCCTTGTTGAGTCCTGAATAGCCGATTGATAAGGACCAAGATCATCCTTTGCAGAAACAATAAGGCAAGGAACTTCAAACCCATTGTTTTCTCCATGACTAGCAACTTGAACAAGCAATTCGGCTGTTTTCTTCCATGAACTTTCATCAGAACTGAAAATGAGAAAGCACATATATATCTAAGTTGAAAAGAAAGTAATTATATTAAGTATGTAGCTAGTCTTAATTTGTAAATATATCAAGAGAAGAAACATCAAGGTCAAGAATATAGAAGGCATCCAAGATTATTCCTTCTAGGTTTAACCACATTAGCTTGAATTAAGGAACATGCAGAAAGCCAAATCAACAAAAAAACAACATAGCATTAGCATTCCTCTTCTTGCATTGAACCTTCACCATCTTACACCATATAGGAGAGAAAAATATGAGAATGCGACAAATTAACATATCCTATGATACCTGTCGTGAACAAATATTGCAATATCACAAGCTGCCAATGACTCCTTATTAGACAACAGTGCCTTGACTCCATCTTCTGGTATCTCTCTCATCACCAATGCCTTCTTGACACCCTTATCAATACCACCAATTATGTACTTAGTTGACATACATTGTGAAATCAGATCTAAAAGAGTAGTTAAACAGTTTGAACTCCAATTTTTTTTTCATTTCATTTATTTTTCATTATTTGCTAGCATATCTGTGTATAGCCAGAAATGAATATGGGCATAATTATAAGGTAGAACACACAAAATATCATGAAGACCTACTTCTAAAGCATCAAAATATGAATGAATATATTATCACTTAGGAAGGATTAACTAGCCACAGGCCTACCAATTATGCAGAATGACAGTGAGAAACATAACAAAGAACCTTGAGACAGTAAGAAACATAAAAAAGAGCCTTGAAATCATTCTAGCTTCAATGAAATTTTTATAATTGTGGACTGTAGTCTTAAATGGAAGATTGAAGAATCGTTACCAACTACTAGAATAACTTTCAACAACATTATCATGATTGGATGTTTAAAGGTGATTACACCTCAATGGATCAGGTCAATGATTCTCAAGTAGCATCATGGGTGAAATAGAGTATATGTTTACGGGCATTTTTTTTTAGAAAAAAAAACTAGTTTTGGCAGAACGATTTTTATATAACCTGTCCACACTTTGACTTAATCAAGACTAACAAAAATAAAATATTACAAACTTAAATTTTTTACTTTTTCTAGTAAACAAGTAATGTTAATATTAATATTTAAAAAAATGATAAATGCATAAATAAATTTAAATGATTATTTTTTATAATAAAAAAACATAAATAGGATAACACAAGGTTGTTTGGTCAGAGAGTTTGGCTAACTCACCAACCAAACAACCATTGTTAATATAGGCATGTGATCCTATTGAACAAATTTAGGCTTAAATTAAGCTCATCCATCATTTAAACTCCAATCACTAGTCAAACGAATACTGGAAAGAACATGTGGCAGTGAGACATCCATGGAAGAGGTGAATGCAGCCAAGGAAAAAAATCAACACCATGTAAAAACGATTAATGTTTTTTTCTCAAAGCCTAGAGAATAAGAATGCTTCATACAATCATTTGTATTTAAAAATATAACCGCATGTCCCTATCATTTAAACATGAGCTTTAGTTCAACTTTAATTTCCCTACTTAATATGATATCATCAACAAATCAGTATATCAAATTATTTCCAGCGCTTTAATGACTGGTTTAATCACATCTATTACTTAAAAAAAAAAAAAAAAAAAAAAAAAAAAAAAAGAACTCAAGGTGAACCTTAATATAATCTCATCATGACTGAAAACTCATTATTTTTCATATTTGTCATCATTTCAGCCTTTTCAATCCACTTCTCAAGTTATATTGTCTGCAACAGCTTCAATATTGTGCAAATCATAGTATAGGTGATTTGAAAATGCCATGATTTTACAAGGTAGGGATAATCATCAAAGCCCTATCACCAAAGATTGGTTTAAATCAAACTACTGGTTTAATCACAAATGAGAAGCAGATTTTAAGATAACCATTATCAAATAGATTGACACAATAAATTAAAGTTGACTTTGAGATGAAATGTAAACTACAAGATAAAAATGAAACCTACAAAAATAGCAGACCAATCAGAAGAAACTAGATACCTTTTTGTGCATTAATAGCACACAAAATGGTAATTAGAATTAAATAGCAACAAATAAAAACAAACAAAAATCAAATGGCTTCCCGAGGAAAGGCACAGATTTTGGGATAACCATACTTCATTAAAAAGTTAAAAACAATGAAAAAATATTGGAGACAATGAAAGCTCAGTGTGTGATTGATGAAGTATGTAAACTGCTCATACAATATTCCAGTGGTAACTAAGAGTAGACGCTACTCGATACGCATTAGTTTCACAACATTAAAGATAAGCATTATTTGCTATTTAAAGAGATTTTTAGATCCAATGACTTGGCCATACATAACATATTTCTTAGAAACTAATATTGGCTTGTTTTAGTGTTCAGAATCTGAAATTTTTTTAGTGAGAAATTATATCAAGGGGTACTTACACTGGGTACATCAACAAAATTGGCAGCAAAGCACTCACTGGTAGTCGGCACATATTTCTCAGAAAAGGACCTTCAACAAGATCATGAAACAATGTTTAAGAATACAATAAATACTTTGACAATGGGTACAGTAACAGGTAATAATAAACCATCTCAACTTACAGAAACAAAGTTGAATAAATTTTACCTTCCAATGAGAGCATTCAACAGGGCAGACTTTCCGGCATTTTTAGGACCAAAAACAAAACAATGCACAACATTTCTTTGTGAAACCTTTCGCTTACGATCTACCCTCCTCTTTCTGGTTATAGTAAATGCCGAAGCAGGGTCACCAGTATATCCAATGTATACTAAGTTTGCCAAACTACTTGCAGGATCAAGAAGGGTCATTAGGGCCCACTGCACACAACATAACAAAGATTAGGAAAGCTTCATGCAGAACAAAGTATGCAATTAAAGGAAAATCTGAGTTTTGCAGCATGTAGAAAATTACAATGTACAGACCAGTGAATCAAAATTAATTGTATAATACAAACATACAGAAGAACACATTATTCCATGCAGTTCACCAAGAAAGTTGGTGATGCGGTAAAAGCCTTAAAACCAAATAAATATTGAGACACAAATTGATTGACTCAGAAATACGAGAATTCAATAGGTATGGCATCATCGATTGTCCATGCTAATTGAGAAGAAATAATCAGCTTAGAACCATTTGAACAAGCAGAAAGCCACAAAATACCTATTTTACAAGCAATGTTCTGAGAAAAAAAAAAAGAACAAACAATTTTTGAAGATTCTTTAAGCCAAATAATATATGGAGACCATTTTAAATAATCAATACCTAATCAGAAACAGTTTATGCAAAAATTTCATATCTTAAGAACAGTGACAGCCTCATAAATCACAAAGTGTTTGGTCAATTAAGAAACTTCAGAAAAACAAGTAGAAAGTTTCAAGCATCTTCAAATCCAACCCCCCATTTTACGAGAATGCAAAATGACTTTGAGCCATTGGCAATAGCAATCAATTTGCTCCACTTCAAAGGTTGACTAATACACAAGTCATGTACAATCATAGTAAGATAATGCATTTACACATATATGAGAACATGCAAAACCATGGCAAGACAAGCAACCAAAAAATAAAACCATTAACAACTTGAAAACTGAATGAAATTTTGTATTAAATGATTTCAGCACAAGACATTAAAGCAGCATTTTGGTGTATGAGCAAAATATACAACAAACCTCAGAAAGAAACCCATTAAGAGTTAATCCTCCAAGCACATTCTTTTCAGCAGCATCTTTGTAAGGACTTTCCGCCCAAGGGCTGTAACACACAAAAAAACAAAAGAACAAAAACATTAAAAGATATAAAAAAACTAAAAGAGAATAATTTTCAACTCAAACTTAACAAGAAAAATTCCTTCCTTATTAACAGCTTCGCAGAATCTGCAGAGTACAGAGCTTAAAAATACTTATTGTAAACAAACTTTTGGAGGCTAACTCTAAAAGACAATGGAATATACAGCAAGAGTGTTTTGACCATTAGATCATGCAAGAGTTGAACAGAACAAATAATGGTTATAGATCGTCTCTAACTTTAACTTGTTAAGCGAGAAAAATCAAAGATAATCAAATTTCACTTACCACAAAATTGACTACTGAACTGATTAGAATACCTTGTGAAATAGTATTTGTAAACAGCATCTTTATTCTTAGATAGTTAAAAGAGAATCTTTCAATTTTTATAGTTTCCAAAATAAAAGAACCCAAATTAGGAATTGGTATTGCCTCAATTCTCATACAGTTTCTTTCCCAAAGAGGTTTTGCATGGACAAACCAGTAAAAAAACGCTATCTATATTCTCACTTTAAAAATTCACCCATAATCATTTAACTAGTGTGTGCATATCCTAAGGTTTTATCTCCTTCACTAAACAATAACTTGTGACTTAAGTCATGTATTTTTAATATCTTGTATCTGGCAATGGCATAAAATCAATATCACAAAAATGCATGAACATTATTGAGTTCTGCAGACATGCATAAACAACTACCACATTTTCTGGACTAATATATTAAAAAACACAGCACATGCACCTGCAGCAGTAATTTAACCCCGATCACTTCAACCAATAATAAGAAATAGAATGTCTCATAAACAATGGAAGTACTCCTTTTACAAAATTTTGATATTGATGGTTTCATGTTTCGTTTCAATCTCACACTGAGTAGTCATTTCACTGTCTAATATCCTTAAAAAATAAGAGATTAAAACCGATATTGGTCCTTAAAATGGACATAATAGTCAATTTTCTAAGCCAAGAAAATGTTCATGGCAGGACCCCATAAGCCATGTGGTAGGAATTCATTAAGGCCAATGTGGTTGCTTTCCACACAGCCAACTTTTACACATGGCACACTACATGTTATTAAAAAAATCCTCTTCAATTTTCTTCTCAAAGTCATAGCACTGCCATCACATCTCGCGAGGCCACTACTTTAAAGAATTAAAAAATTCTATTATAATGGCATGTGGTCCAATTTGGTCACTTGGCAAGTCACATAAGCACCCACTTCAACCATTAACAGATTCATGCCACGTGGTTCATAGAAACTGGAGGGACCAAATTGAACAATTCATATCCTATTGCATTCACCAAAATGAACATTATTCGACTTATACAACCAAATTGAACAATCGTGCCCTGTTCAGGGCCTACTAATGGCTTTTAAGATTTTATGTAGATTGGGCATTAAACAGGAAGTCTAAGGAAAATTAGGATCAATATACAGCTTGTTAGGAAATCAACTTCCGATTAATAAATGTCTGCATAATTACAGTAAATAACTTTATTTTTGGAAATTTTATATGGAAACAAATGAAAAGATTGATTGCTAATCCCACAAACTATATATCAATTTAGTGTGTTAGATGCATAGCATAAGTAATAGTTTCCAATAAAGACCGATGCAGTTTTTTTAATCTTGATTTACTCCATAAAACAGAGACAAACCCCCACCCTTTTCTAGGTGACAGCATGAAAAGCCATCACAGATTAAAACAGTGAAATACACAGCATGATATTATTTCAATTTAAAAAAAATAAAAGTAAACCATAAATAAAAAACATCACCTTTCAGGTGCAGTTGAGAAAAGATCTTCTAGTTCAGCGGATCTCAGAGCACCATCCTAGAAGACAAAAATTTAAAATACACTAAGAACATCACAGAGAAAAGCAAAGCCATTTCCTCTTGGAAGAAAATATATATTATTGACCCAGAAATCAGTAAACATGACTTAAAAAAAAAAAATCAATGTCTTTTAGGGGGTGTACACAGTTATGATTTGTGTGCGGTTATAAACACAATTAGCCAGTCATATATATGCAAACTTCTCAAAAGAATAGCCTTGACTTCATACATATGAAAATAACAGACATGCAAAGAATACAAAATTTTGTGTTTCTATTTAAGCAAGCAATTAATCTTTAAGCCTTTTAATGTCAGTTACCACAATGATTTTAAAATATTAGTTCTAGTTTTAAATATAATCAAAGCCACGTGTTTTGATTGTCTCGATCATCCTTTTGGTTTCGTAAAGTTATAATTAATAAAATCAAACTTCTAATCTCACAGAAAGCCTTTCAGATTGTTATAGCCCTAGTTTTGGATGAGAGCATCTGCATTCTAAAAGCCGGCCCACCTAAGAACTTGACACCCACATTCCTTGAACATCACATCCTATTTGCCCTCAACCAGGTAACTCTCCCACTAACAGCTTTTCCTCCATCCTGAATGTACAACCTTATCCCAACCTTTCATGTTGGGAACAAACACCATCTTCCCTAATGCTTTCTAATTGCCATAGAAGGCAACAAAAGAGTACAAGATGGGAACATAAGCAAACTATTTTGCAAACAGCAACCATCTGCCCAGCCAGATATCATGATGCCAATTTAGAATAAATTCAAACACATGAGCACCCTTCACCAATTAATTAAACCTAATTGCTTTGAACTGAAATATATATATATATATAAATAAAAGAATGAAGACAGTAGGAGACTAGATAATTGTAAATAAAACCCCTCCCTGCAATTGAATGGCTTTAATCTTTTGCAATAAAACAAGATTTGTTCCTCACACCCACCTAACCTAAGTTCCTCACACCCACCTAAGGTGAAGCTTCCACCAAATCACCAAATTCAAATAAACATTCCAATTTACCAACAATCAACTACTTGGGAAAACAAAAAACAATTCATACAACAATAGTAAATATGTCCAACCATATCGTCCGATCTAACAGTAAAAAAATGAAAAGCAATATTGTATATGTTCAGGGACTCCAGATGCAGCATGTATACAATTTAAGATAATTCGTACTATTAAAGAAAATGAGAGTTGATCTATTTCTCTATTATTCAGTAAGCAAATGATGCATCATGTATCAAGAAACTTGATAAAGATACAGAATTACTCATAAGCCATAGCCAAAACTAACAGAATTATCTAGCTACCATAGGTCAGAAACAGAACATATGTACAATCATTAGCAAGATTAGGGCAAATCGAAAACCTAGTACAAAAAGAGAAATTAAAAGGAACAGCACAAAGAAAAAAAAATTCAGAATAAAAGATAGGGTAACTAATACTTACACTATCAATATCAAACATAGCAAAAATTCCTTTCAAGAAATCCAAAGCTTCTTCAGTCAGCTCCACACACTACATTAAAGAACAACAATACATAGTATGTTATCACTGTCTGCAAACAACAGGTTGAAATATACAGAAATTTTTACCAACTACACCTAAACAACTTCGGCTAATGATAAAAAGATATTAAATAAAATTATACGAAAGAATCATTTACAAGATTTAGCTAAGTAAAATCATGTGCTTGCAATTTGAGATTTAATGTCAATATTATATCCTTAGTTATTACAGAACTTTGGTCCTAACAGTGCAATCACTAGCCAAAAGACAAGTCACAAATTTGTCTGTTGCCTTGCATGTTCTAAGTCTGAAAAGGAAAAATAATACTACCTTGAAGCAAGAGCAAAAAATATTACAACAATCTGTTCGCTCCAGCATCTGATATATAACTTATTACAAAAGCTAAAATATTTTTAACAGGCCCCTACAAACCCAAAATATAATATATACATACATATATATATATATATATATATTGTTTCACTTTCTAAGTTCAGTTCATAACTTCATAAAGAGTGTTTGAACTAAGAATTTTGAATGCCTTGCTGAAAATATCTAAATTAAACTTGTTTGATACATGTACAAAGTAAAATTTAGATAACAAACTGCAGAAACAGATTGAAAATCTTAGAGCAAAAAATACTCGTCAATCCAGTCTTCAGACTCCTATATGATTTTAGACTTCTCCACTCCTTTAAAGTCACTTGTGATATTTATCGCAGATTAAAGCATATCAGGCCATTGTTACCACACAATTTAAGGACTTTCTTTTCTTTGAACTTCATTAACACATCAACTTGGTGGGTCACACTAAAAAAAACTAAAATATCTTGCCCTAACCCCAGAAAAGACTACCAACATTGTCTAAAACCACAAGAGAAAAGAAATCAAAACTAATACCTGATCAGGGGCTCGCTTGAAAGATGTTGGGAGGAGATCATCCCTTAGTTTAAGGTCATCATTGTATCCAAATTTTCTTAAAACCGTCCATGTTGTTTCAAGACGGCCTTTTTCAATGAAAAGCGCATGCAGAAAAAGAAATCCAGTCAATGTCAGGCCCCGATCATTGACACCTTCAGGCATCTTTTCTTGTACAACCTTCTTGACACCAGTTATTTCAGTAGGCTGAAGTGGGGCATTGAAACACTTAACCTGAGCAAAATATGTATATATAAACACTCATCCATTGCACAGGGATCCCTAACAAGCTTTAACACAAATAGGATAAAAAAGGACCTGAAAGTCATTTAATTCCGCATCACTAAGCGCTCCATCTTTGTCATTATCACATAGAATGAATATCCTTTTCAAAGCTCTAATACATCGAGCCTTTAATGACTGTGTTTCTTGATCAAATAGAGGAGCAGTCGGATGAAGCACTGCCTTCTGAGCATAATAGAAGACTTCCGGAACCTGATAAGAACACAATGATTGTTTTAGCATCTTCAACCACAAATTAAGATTCTTCAACTAAAAGAGTAACAAAACAAAAAACAAACACAAATTACAGCAAACAAAAGGCAAGTACAACAAATTAATCAAACAAAATAAGTTTCAGAACCAAGGACATTATTGCAAATATATTGTGCATGTTCAGGAAGAGTATTAGCAAAAGGATCATACCAAATTAAGTTACCAAACTGTTTAACTATATATCAAACAGAAAACATGTTATAAAAATACACACCAAGCAAAACTACTAACGACAAAAAAAAGACAGAAAGTAGACGAGGCAACAAAATTTCTCCACAAAGCACTTAAAAAACTACAATTTTCACGATAATTGGGTTTGGTTTACAAAAAAAAAAGAAGAAAAGGAAAAGTAAAGACATGAAAAAAGTTTAGATAAGATCTTCAAAGTAGATGCCTGGGAATCACTAAAACTAAAAGCAAACCTGAATTTGCCTGAGAGCCGAGCACTCAATGCAGGTTTCTATCTCCCGATATTGTTGCATTATAGGAGACATCACCTGCTCAAGGCTCACCTGCTGCTCGTCCCTCAAATCCAACTTACAACCGACCACAATCACAGGTACTCTCACCTACACATCAAACAGAAAACCATTAACAACAAACCAAAAGTTCCATCAACGGCAATTAACAAAAAGATTAAAATAAAAAATTTTAAAAAAAAATCAATAAACACCTCCAATCGGCGGAGCTCCGGTAGCCAGTAGGTGCTAAGACGATCAAGAGTCGCAGGCCGATCACAAGCATAGGTCAAAATTATAGCATCAGCCAATTGGCATTCTCCAATGAGCTTGGCTTTGTTATCAGGGCTGCAAGAGATCAACAACAATCCATGATTAGAACAACAAGATACCCATGATTAGAACAACAAGATTGCGAAATAAAAGGAGAAGAATGGCCAAGACAGAAGACCTAGAGGAGGTGTCGATGATGGTGATGGGCACGCGATCGGGGTAGATGTCGGCGGGGAGGCGAGTGGGAGGCATGACGCGAGGGACGTTCTCCGGGAAGGATTCGGTGGCGATGGAGACGATGAGGCTGGACTTGCCGGTGCCTTGGTCACCAACGACGACAATCCGGACGTTGCTCCGGCCAACGGAGGCGGTGGGGTTGCCAGAGGCAGCCATGAGAGCAAGGACGAAACCCTAGATCCCTGAGGATTGGCGCAAAGAGAGGGAGGGTTGAGGGGTTGAGGGCTTCTTCGGTTCGTGAGAGTCTTCGATTTGGGCGGCGGTGTGAGAGCTCAAACGTTAGTGCAAACTTTTATTGGAGATTTTTTTACTTGAAACCCCCTGATAAATAACTATATTTCTTTTAACCCTGATTTTCCAAATTTACTTATTATTACCTTTTTTTTAACTATTTTTTTAATTATTGTTTATATATAAGGATATTTTTTTTTAAAACTTATTTTTGGTTGGAGTATCCATGGCATATGGAAAGTTACCCCAAATATCAAGCCAAATATATTTAGGAATCCCAGCAATATGTTTAGTTACTTTAAATTATGTTAATGATTTTATTATTTAAATTTTATTGATTTTAATGAAAATCATTAATTAAAAGAATAAATTTTAATTTTTTTTTATATTTTTAAAGTTTTGGTTTGAAATATATCCCCAAAATTTTATTTTCAAACCTGACGCCATTATTCTATCTAATCCAATTGTCAATGGTGACGTTAAAATTTAAAACAAAATCACCAAAAACAAGAAAAAATTTTGGTAGAAAACCTTTTGGGGTCGTTTGGTTCGTGGTAATAACATATTATTACGTAACGAGATTACCATGGTAATATACATGGGAATATTATATGACTGGGAATATTGTAGTAATTTGATATAACCACGTTTGGTTGGGAAATTTTATAACTGGGAATAATTCATTACTGTGTTTGGTTCGTCATGGTAATCAATGGGTAAAATATAAAAAATCCCGAAAATAACCTCTTTAACATTTGGTAATTCTTATCTTTGGTTGGAATTCTGGTAGGTTTTTTCAAACCCTAGATCGCTCCGTCAATGGCGTCTGGTGAACCTGAGATCGAGATCGTCTCGGATCCAAATTCCTTGCAGAATGAGAACCCTAGCTCCGGGGAGGTTGTTTCCAACACCATCATTGATGTTTTGCTACGCCTCAACCTATGGCGATCTCCAGAAGGTCCGGGACTTCGTGGAGAGGGAGGGGCACACCTTCTCCAAGCCCGATGGCAATGGCTACCACTCCCTCCAGTGGGTCGTCCTCAATAACCACGTCGACGTCGCTCAGTATATCATCGAGGTAAAACCCTAAACCCAACTCGAATCATAATCTCTGCTCAATGCTTCTGTCGTTTAGGTTCTTTGTTGATTAATCTGAGGAAAATTTTGATTTTTGATAATTTTTTTTTAAAATATTGAAGCACGGTGGCGATGTGAACACGGCTGATAACACGCAGGAAACAGACTTGGCTGCCTGTCCGAGGATCGGTGGTCGTCGCGAACGTGCTTTTGCAGTGTGGTGCTCGGATTGAGGCCGCTGATCTTAATGGCTACCGGGTAATATGTGAATTAATCAGACTTCAGATTGTTGCTACAATTTTCGGATGGTATTTACTTCGCATGTAAACCACAAAGCATGATTAGCTTGGCATAGTGGGGATTGTGGATCATTTCTTAAAATGTGCCGATTCTCATGAAATTTAAAAAAAAAAAAATTCTTGCACAAGGAAATGGTGGATGCATCAATAGATGTGAATGGCATTAACTCTTCAGATTGGTCAACTTTACCGAAATTTGTTCATTTGAGAAATTAGTCATTTTGGACTGTTAATAATGTTCCTTTTAAAGCATGCTGAAGCTGAATTTAGCTCTCTTGTTTCTTTGGAGACTTCTTTTTTATCACTTTTTGGCTCCCTAATTGTATTATTTTTTTTTTTTTTGGATCTATAATCTTAGAAGCAATGAATCATGGTCACATGCGATGTTTACCATGCATGGTTATATATTGAATTGGGTCTTCATTCGCTCTGAATATGTCTCTTATTTTTTGTATCCCAGGCGTCGGAATCCATAATTCCTGGCCATGTATAGTGTTTGACAAGCATGGTTCCTTGTATGCATGTGTGTTTTATGATGGACAATAAGAATAGGGAGAATGGCTCAAATCTGTATTTGTTTGGAATTTATCATGATTTCCCTTTCTCTGCAGTATTTGATCTGTTGGTTGTAGAAGACGGAGATTATCACTGTTGCTCATGCACCACTGTGGTGTGCTCCTTGCAAGCGATGGCTTCCGATTATGGTGGCTGGCAATTGTTGGGAACCACCAGCCATCAAGTTTACTTTTGTGAGCAAGAGGTATCTGGAAACTTTTAACAAATAATCTATTATTTGTTTGGTCTATGTATAGTGATGTAAGCCTATGAATTCCAAATTTTTTGTTGATAGGAAAAGTGTATTCATGAGGAATGGTTTCCATGCTTCAGTCTTTAAATCAGATGCAAGCCAAGTATGTATCAAATGCTAAGGTGAACTTATCTCCATGTTAATGAGTGGATTACTAATAAATTGTGAGGTTTGAGGATGATTCTCATTTCTATGGCAGGGAGAGCTAGAGGTCGTTGTAGATAGCAATTCCTTGCCATCTAATGGCACTCATAATATGGAGGTTAGTGATAATGAACTCTCATAGTCTAAGATTGCTTTATCTGAGGCTAGATCCATACAAGAAACTATTGAAAAAGACAGAGATCGGCTTGTGGAAGAGTTGGCTCGGTCAGAAGTTAAGCAACAGGAATATGCTTCTATAATCGAACATAACAAAAAACTAGCAATTGCTGAAATTGAAGCTGCTAAATCTTTATTCAAAGAAACAATGCAGGGATCTATCAGTGAGAAGTTTGGTTTGGAATCAAAATTGGTGCTTGAGAAACAAGAAGCTGTTGAGCTTGCAGTGCAAGTTGAGAAGTTGGCAGAGCTTTCTTTTCAGCAAGCAACTTCTCTTCTTTTAGAAGAAGCACATTTGAGGGTCTCTGCAGCAAAGACTGCTACTGCAGAAGCAGTTCATCACATTGAGGAACAGATAAGACATGCCACAGAGGGTGCCATATCCTCAATTCTTGATCAATCAAAACAGGCCATATGTAAAGCTTTATTTGCTGTCGAACAAGCTAGTAACCATACAGAAAAGGCCATTTCTGTTTCCTCTGGTGGCAATAATTTGTTGGATGAGATTGCAGCAGTTCGTTCTCAGAATTTATGACTGCAGGATGCTATCAGTGGCTTGGAATCTAAATTACTGGTTGCAGAAAGAGAGAAAGAGAGATTGAGAGATTGAATGAAGGTGTATAGAAATGAAGGTGTTGCCTGTAATAGGATTCATGTCAAGCAATAATATAATTGTTGCCAATTAATGAGTCAATGAAGGATTTTGAACCTTTTCTTCCATAAAGTATAAATACGAAGCAAATTCAGTTTATATTACAAATTTTTGGAGAAGAAAGGATTGATATTGCTGAATTCAAATAATTTGTGTATAGAACTGATGGCTACTGTTGAAAAATGATGTACCTTTTAAGCAATTAGCAAGTAGTAGTAGTATGAACTAAGGTATATCTAACTGTAACTACAGATGTTTTCATTATGGCTTATGGGAAAATGGTGTTTCTTATGTTGTGCTTAGTTTGGAAAATCTATTGGCTTCATTTATGTCAGGAAACAAGCAACAGGCTGACTATCCACTCTTGTACTTACAGGATCCTCTACTGAGTACTCCATCTCTATCTTATTTCCTTGTTGTTTGTTTGAGAAACCGAAACCAAACCATTTTCAACAGGAGTCTTTAAATTGAGAGGTAATTAAGAAACTAAAAAAAATCATAAAAAGGTTTTCATCAATAATTTTTTCTTACCATTTTCCCCCTGTCAATGCAAAAGTAAACAATCAAATTTAAGTAAACAATCAAATTTAAGGATGGAAGATGAATTGCATATCTCCAACATTCATGCCAACCAATACATCTTTCTAACCCTGAATAATCTGCAGAAATTAACATCATATGTTTTCTTATAAGTAACACAGAAATAATATACGACAATTAACATGACCAATGACAATAAATCAGTGAAAACATTAATACAACCATCATCCAGTGGATGTGTAACAGGTCTGCTCTCACCACTTAATTTATCCACAGTGCTACAAATGAATTGACAGACAACATACTAATAACTAAATACAAGTACATCAGATAAGAAAAACAAGAATCATGAGATTTCTACCTTGAATGTTGGCCCCATTATTTAGCTTGTAGTACTTAAATGCTTCAACCTCAAAATAAACAGACATATGCCATTATTAACAACTATAAAATGAGCTTATTCACATTATCATACTCCAAAAAGTGCAAGAGTGATAAATGTTTGACATTAACAACAACAGTGACATGTTTGACATTAACAACAACAGTGACATGTTTGACATTAATAACAACAGTGACAACAACCTCAATTCATTTCTCTAACAATTAATTAAATGAATCAAATACAAAAATAAAACATACAGGTTTATACATGCAATTGCAAAATTCATTGGGACATTTATACATTTACAGACCTTTCGATTTTTATTTTATTTCACAAAAGAAGAATGAAACATGAAAATGTAACAGATTCATAACCATTAACAAGCATCAAATATAGAATCAAAAGCATCTGTTGAAAATTGAGATCTTCACTAAACAAGAAAAGGAACACTTCAGCTTTAAAAAGAATCAAAAATAGTGAGAAAACATCATCAAATGAGTTCATTAAAATTCAGAAAAAGAAGCTACTTCACTACATAATGATGTTTTTTCTCTACTGCAATGTTCGGTACTGAATCTAAAAAAGTTGATAGTTCAATATATAAAAAAGATTAACTCTATAGACAACCACCCAAGACCCAGTCAACATATTCTTTCTTGCATTCATTCGGAAGTGAGAAAAAATATGACACTTTATTGGAGTCAGCCACAATCAACCCACCATCTCTGATTCGTTCCCCTTGAGACAAGCCTTCAATTTTAACTAGTTCAGCAAAAACCTTCTTTTTTGCCTCTGCATCTTCAGCAAGAAATTTGAAGCAATTAGCAAGCCTTGAAATATGCTCTCCAGAACTTTCCACCATCGTCTTAATTGATCCAATGGCATTTGTGAACTCATCAGAGCCACCATCTTGGTTGAAGGAGCGTCTACGCTTACTTTTCTTAGTAGGTGCATGTGATGAGCCTGGTTGTGAAGTGTCTGCAGTGGTGTTGTTATTATTGCCATCTATATTGTCTGCATGAGTTGGGCTTCGAGGTGCAGTTGAATTTCCTTCTCTATCCATCGTATTTGTGTCAAATTCAAAATCATAAAAATTTGCTCCTACGGGGAGTTCAATAAGTGCCATATGCTCCTCACGTTCAATTTCTTCAACAGCATCTCCTGGAGCTTCAGCACCTTCCCCTGTGGCTCGGTCTTTTCCAAAGACTTGGCTTAACTCCTCTAAGAATGGAAAAGGTTTATTCCTTAAACCAGCAGCCCCTGGGTGACTCTGAAAACAATCAAACAAATAATTTAGCCTAAACAATACATGGTCAAGATAAATGGTAAATATTGGTATAAAATAAAATTACCTTTACCCAATCATTGAACACTACAGCATCACAAGTAATGCATTTATCATTATCATTCCAACCAAACCCACTTGCATTTGGGCCTAACATTTCTTGAATGGCATGATATTGCCTTTTCCACAGTTTCACTCTTGACTCAATGTGAGGTGAGCCCTTGATGCTATAATCATGTAACTTCTCATGCATCCATTTCTCCAACTGAGTCAAATAACCAGCCCGAAATTGACCATTATCAGCTTTCCATTGCCTACTTTGAGCGAGCCTAACCAAGCAATCAATTAAACATGCATCTTTTTGTGCAGTCCAAACATGTTTGCTGCTTGATTTTATTTGCCTCTTTCCTTTTCTTTCAGATGTATCAATCCCATGCATATTCTCATTTTCAGCCATCCTATATCAAAGAAGTTGCATGAGGACAACAAATATAACACTGTTTTTATTGAAGTCCCAAATAAAGAAATTGGAAATAGTTTACATCATACAAGAAACTAAATTTGATGAAAAGAAAGTATGCGTACATCAACTTTTGTTTTTTCAAAAATCATATGTAAGGTTAATCCAATAAAAACAAAGGGTGCATTGCCAATAGGAAAAAAAAACATCCATGCATGCTTCTTACATAAGTGTTTCACTTTAACATATATGCAAATACATAATTGTAGCCATCATAAACCAACTTAAAACAAAACAACACCAATAGTTACATAACAAACATAGTTAATTTTACTACGTTTGTTGGCCCCTACTCCGCTTCCACTGATTGAACATATCACTAGCCAAATTAGCACGCCATGTTGTCCAATAATCAGTTGTCTCAACAAAAGTAATCCTATCACCATCCAACTCTTCTTCTATAGTGTCTTCTGGGATAGTTTCGTCTAAAGGATCGATTGGCATTTCTCTCCTAATATGATTGTATAGTAATGCACAAGCAGAAATAATCCTAGATTGTGTCTTCACTGGATAGTATGACCTTCCCCTCAAGATGGCCCACCTTCCCTTCAAAAGGCCAAAACATCGCTCAATGACATTTCTAGCAGAAGAGTGCTTATAATTGAAGAACTCCTCAGGTGTGGTTGGTTGACTCCCTTGCCTCCAATCATTTAAATGATATCTTTGCCCCCTAAAAGGTGTAAGAAATCCTTCTCCATTCGGGTAACCAGCGTCACATAAATAGTAATAACCTAAATCAAGATTTTAAGGGTCAACAATTACGTAACATAACCAATTTTTAAAGCTAACCATATTAGCATTTTATACCTTGGGGGACCCTTAACCCATTTCTCCTAGAAATTGCATCACGTAACACCCTAGAATCAGCTGCTGAACACTCCCACCCTGGTAGAATGTAAATAAATTGCATATCTTGGGAACACACTCCCAAGACATTGGTGGCAATCTCATTTTTCCTAGTCCGGTACCTAGGCTTGTCAATTGCAAGGACATTTACTTTGACATATGTTCCGTCTAAAGCTCCAAGACAATTCTATAAAATAAATTAATGTTAGTATAGGGAACTTTAATTTTTTGAATACATTTATAGTAAACTATAAATATTTAAATAAAGGTTTCTTTTTTACCTTAAACCATCGCCACCTCTCATCATTTGAGTTCTCAGGAACTGGTTCTGGTTTTTTGAGTAAAATTTTATGGCATTTCAAAATTGCATTTAGAACACCTTTAAAATGTCGACTTATAGTCTCTCCTGATCTAACAAACTCCCTCTTTGATACTCTATTTTTTTGATCATGTGAAATAATATAAAGGAAGGATGCAACCATTTCCTCAACGCATATGTTCCCAGTATCAACCAGTTGACCAGCTGTGGAAAGTAACTCGCACAAACGGTGGAATGCTCGTCGATCCATACGAGTACTCTCTATGCAAGCTAAGTCACTTTCAAAAACTAGCCTATGTACATTCACATCTCTGATTAATTTCCTACTACCTCCATCATAAGCAATCCGCGGTCTCTTTTTTCTACGACTATGCTCCAAAGCAATGACATACAGTAATATAACTAGTTCATTCATCATCTCAACATACAAACAAGCTATTGTGGCAAGCAAACCCAGATTTTCTTCAGAGAAAAAATCCATCAATCTATACATAGAATGAAACAAATAAAATAAATTAGACAACAAGTATTGATAGAGCAATGAATACGTTTATATGGGAAACAAACAAGCTATTAGGGTTTGTAATAAATACAATGAGAAATATTGTGTTTTTGAGGACTTATATATTAAATTTTGATATTGGATGAATGGAAGAATTGGAACTAGAGATCAGAAAGAGACATGATGCTAAATGGAGCTTTCTTCACACCATCCAGTGTCGGTGCATCATCTAGTTATGCAAAGGCATCAACTCTAGGAGCTAGGCCTTTTTCTCTTGTGGGTTCTATAGCAGTGTCTACAATTGTTCTTTCATGCAAGAAAGGTTCAATTTGATAGTTGCACTAGTCAAATTTCTGCAGCACATACTTACATATATATAATTATATATATGTGAAAGGTTGTCATGTTTTTCCTCTATATATTTGCCAATTCCATCTGCAAGGCTATTGTTTCCTTATTAACAATTATTAGCAAGCAAGTCAGGAAGGGTTGTGACTTTGAAGTTTGACATATATATTAAGTTTATTTTCATCCGATTATATACACTCTTTATGATTATATTCCTATGTTCAGCTATAGGGTGGTGGTGAGTGGCATGTTAGGTAGTGTTTAATGGAGCTTAACTTTATGAGCAAGTATGTTCCCTTAGCTGCTTTGCATTCATGATATGTCTCACTCTATCTCCTTTTCTCCTTAATTAATGGTGTCCTTCCAAAGAAATAGATTGTTTCTATTCATCAAAGATATATATATATATATATATACCTAGCTATATTAATGATGTATATTCATTCTTTTGATCAAAAGAATGGTATCTTATGATGGAAACTCATCCAAACTTATTTTAAAATTAATTCAATAATATGTTGCCAATGGATAAAGTTGAATCTTTAACTCAAAAGAGAAAAGAAATTAAAACTTTAAACCTTTTTCACATATATAAATAAAACTATTATAGGTGTTCCTAAAAACTCATCAATAGACTTTTTAAAGAATATGACTTGAAATGGATGGAATCATATATATATATATGTATATATAATGTTCATATTTATATACTTTATATACTCATAATTTGAAATTATTAATATATTGAACTCAAACTCATTATTAATATATATCATTTGAATGGCAAAAGCTTAATAAGGTAGTTAATAGTTGAGTAACCAAGCAGCATTTCTATTCATTGTGAATGACTTGTTCAACAAAACATTATCCACAAATAGAGAACCCCACCACCATGTGCAAATGTGCAATTGTGAGTGGTGCACAATCTTAATAAAAGTGATTTTTAAGGACTTATATATCCACAAAGATTAACTAGTAATGCTAATTTTTGTATGGTTCATCATTAACTAATTTTAACTTAATCAAGATTAACTATCAAATTTTGAGAAGCCTCAAGTGTTTCCTGAATCTTGGTTTTTGAAGATTAGATTTCATAGTCTGTGATTATCAATCATGATATATGGGGATTAAATAGCAAATGCCTCCTGAACAAGAATGTTTCAACAACCTCAGAAAGGAGATTGATTGATGGAAAGATATATGGAGCAATGTATACATTTATATGGCTGTGCGAACCATGATGTATGGTAAAGGAGATTAATTCATGAAAATATAAAAGAGCTATATTTTATCTCCATCAATCAAAGCCCATCTACACAAATAACACAAAACATAATATCATGCTCATCAAGGAATCACCAAACAACAAGAAAGAATACAATGAAGCAAGAATCAAATCAAATATTTTATCAAAAAAAAATTATAAAAAAAAGAATCAAATCAAATAAATATAGGAAAGATGATGATGAGTATTTGGGAACAAACCGGGATTGAACGAAAGTCAGATGGTTGTTGAAATTGGATTGCTTCTGCTTCGGAGGAAGACCTAAAACGCTCCAGAAACCGTATCGGGAGAACGAAACATCAGATGAAAACAAATTTCGCATATTAGACCCTGTATTATGTTTAAAATTATTTTTTTAAAACAAGGGTATATTTGACCCAAAAAATTTATTAGATTACCATTAACTTGGTAATCTCAGATAGCCACCTAATTTGGTGGTAATTAGATTACCAAGTTTCTTGGTAATATTCTAATGTTGGTAATCTTAGATTACTATCAACATTACCATTGTCTCCTAACCAAACATGGTAATATCTTCATATTACCACGTAACAAGTGGTAATGTTTTCACATTACCGCCAACCAAATGGCCCCTTTATATAAAACCCATCTCTCTCAAAGACCATTGGTTTTCTAGAATGTGCATTGATTTAATTGCCAGAAAATTTTAAAAAAATTGATTTACTTTGATGGGTATGTTATATTTATTTATTTAATTCATATTTGGATATTATTAATTATGTTATATTAACTTGCTTGACTCATTATTACTATGTTTGGATTGAGGGCCAGTTAGGAAAAGTAAACTAAAGTTAGGGTTTTAGATGGTCAGAGTGAACTCTTCCCTAGTTTAAATAAATGTTTTTAATTTAACGAACGGAAAGGAAGGGTTAATTCCCTCTGAAACCCCACTCTTCTGTCCCCCCGATTTGGGGTGCCTAGGGAGGAAGAACCTCCTAAAAATTTTAAAATATTTTAAAAGATCTTAATACCCTTAATTTTTTAAATTAATTACATAACACCACTTCATAAGTTTTTCTTTCACTTTTTTCAATCTAATTTTATTTTAATCAAGTATTCACATGACACTCATTGCATATCCTTGTTTTTATGTATTTCTTTTTTATTTGTTTATTTGTTTATTTATTTATTTATGTTGTGTTTTTTATTTGTCAATTCATCCTTAGAAGAATTTATCTCAATAGAATTCTTTGATATCTAAATTTTATTCAAAATACAAATAAAATTAAAATTTTCTTTGAGTGAGAAAAAAACTAATAATTATTTAATTCAACATGATTATTATGCTATGAATTAAAAAATTAGAAAATGTTTAGTAACAATATGATAAAGTGATCTTGTGATGATCCAATAGAGTTGTCGGAGGAACTGATCTTTAAATAATGTATGATATATTTTCAAAGAAAAAATAATACAGTGGTATTTGAGAAGAGACAAAATTTAAGTATAAAAATAAAAATCAAAATAATAATGATAATCATAATAATTATAATATTTATTAAAAAATTCACTTAAAGTGTGAATTCATTTGAGATATTTATAATGCATGTGTTTAAATAGAAATAAGCAATTTTTTATTCAATAATAACGGTATAATACTAAATCATATTATTATATGTCCTAGTGGGATTGAAAATATATGCCCTGGCGTCGTGTCGGTTAAAAGACACCAGCCGATATATCGAGTCACAAATGTTATGTAATTTTATTTATTTTTGTCTTTGTAGGCTCTTCCATTCTTAATAGAGGCAAGCCTCCATTATTAATTACCCCAGACTAAAATCTTAGGAACCTCCAATTAAGGGCTCAAGTACAAGTAAAAGGCAAGAAAATGACGAATTATAAATTTATTTATTTCATATATATATATATATATGTATAATTTGTTACATCATTTATATATGATCATATATTGTTGTCATTGCTTGTGCCATGTCACCGTATTGCATGCCTTGTTGCCGTCTTGGGAACCATATTTTTGTATATGAAGTTTTTTTGTTTGCCATGTACTTTAATCTTGAGTTTACCATCTTTGCCAAGAAGCCAAGTAACCGCCATGTCAACAATTTACTGCGGCTGTGAACATATATTGCTTTGGAATATGAATAGGAGCTCTCTTGTAAGTATTGTACTTTGTATTTTTTTGGATTTATGAACAATTGAGTCTTCATGAATTCTTTGAATACAATTTTATCATATTTCCACTATCACTTTAGTGACACATGTCATCAATCCACATGTTCTTTCAACACATCCCATGCATACGTCCCTCCTATAATCCCATGCATGATCTCCATCATTCTATTAAAGTCCTGCATCTGATCACATGCATATACTTAATCATTTTACGTGGTCGATGCAATTTTGCTATAAGTGCCAAATTTTCGAGCAATTTTGCCAGGGCATCAACCATCTCATATATGGATACATTTTGTTTTAGCTAACTCTTTTCAAAGCATGTATTTCATATTAGTGATGCAAATCCTATGTGCATCTTTTGAATGGTGAAGCCAGCCTTTGGAGCATGCTTCTCATTTTCATTCTTCTCATTTTCATATATTTTTTTTATACTTGCCATGCGTCCTCTTTTATATATATATATATATATATATATGTTGGGTTTGCCTGCCAAGAGGCCAAATGGCCACCATGTCCATACATTTACTTACAAGACCTTTTGATCTCACCTTATATATATATATATATTGGGTTCACCATAGGCCAAATGGCCACCACGTCTATGCCATGCATATATATATATATATATATATTTATTTATTTTTGGGATCATAACCATTAACCAAGTCTTCATTTTCACCCTTCATTCATTTTCATGTACTTCTCTTTCACGGTGGGCCATGCAATTTATATATATATATATATATATATATTATACTTCCCGGATGACAACAAATATGCAAATGGAAAGTGAACAAGCATATATATGTGCATGCATGTCAGAGGTCCATAGCATGATTCTGAAACAAAAATCTCTTGACGTAACAACATCTCCTATATACACCATCATTAATTCATCAATATGATCATCATAGTCATAGCTATATTCATCAAGAAGGTCTTTTGTATTATCTTCCAAAACTTCATTATTCTCCATAGCTACAGCAAGAATCAGAATCTCCCTCTTGAGCACCTTGAGAATTCACATCTTAAAGAAGCCTCTTTTGGGAGCTTGTAGAATTCATTGTTAGACTTCTTAGAGACTCTTTTGTGGCAATTCCAATATTATGAAAACGATACTAACGATTGAGTTCTTATCATAAGATTCCTTGGCAAGAGAAGCATCATGAACGTCTGGATGAGAATGATTCACAGAATCTAGATGCAAGTCAATGAATTGTTCTCCAAAGTATCTCTAATGTCTTTGTCATCAAATATCCAGGCACCTTAGCATTTTATATCAGTGTACTGGGCGTTCATGCGAAGATGATGACAGTGTCCACCTTTGCCTCTGCCATCATTCAGAGTGTTGAGGATCACAACACCGGCGACCTACCTTCAATGGCTGCAGCTGCTGAAGAGAAGGAATGAGAACCAGAGAAAAACAAAGAAAAACAATAGATAGTCAAAAGCAAAGAAGCAAAAGAGAAGAACTCCTTGACTAGCATTAACAACCAATCCCCATTCAGTCTCCTCCAGTACCTTTATATTAGAAAGTAAACACTAAAAAGTTAACCACTTAACTAGTTTTTCATTGGCCAGCATAGTCCACTATCTTACTTCTAATTAGTCTAAAACCTTAAACATGATACTATATTATATTCATAACCAAAACACCCTCTTTTCTCCAATCAAACATCTGAGCATCAGTTGACACCCCATACTTCACACCATACTGAGGTATGCTTCATCCAGGCTTCAACAGAGAGGTTCACCATCCTTCTAGGATTAAACACCCAGCTACTCAGCACCATGCTTCGATCACATCTCCAGCTCAGCATCGACACTCCCCCTTGATTGAAGCATCTTCACTCCTAATTCTGCTCTCATTCTCTGGTGCTACTTAGTTGGCAAGGGTTTGGTGAACACATCAACTAACTGGTCAACAGTGTTATAATGTTTCAGAATTATTGAACCATCAGTTACAAGACCCCGAATGAAGTGAAACCTCACATCTATGTGTTTGGTTCTCCCATGATAAGCTGGATTCTTTGTAACAGCTATGGTCGATTGGTTATCACACCAAAGCACAAATGAGCCTTCACTCTTCATTCTACACTCTCTCAGAATCCTTCTCAGCCACACAAGTTGGCATGCAACCGAAGTAGCAGCTATATATTCAGCCTCGGTTGTTGATAGAGCCACCACCTCCTGCTTCTTCGAGGACCAACTGACAGAACACTTTCCAATTCGGCAAACCATGCCTGATATGCTCTTCCTGTCACTCAGCGATCCTCCCCAATCAGAGTCTGTGAACCCTTCCAAGCAGCTATCTCTACCACTGGGATAAGACAAACCAAAGTTTGCAGTCCTTGAGAGATACTTCACAATTCTTTTTGCTGCATTGAGATGTTCGACCATCGGTTTACTCATAAATCTTGAGAGAAAATTCACAACATAGAATATATCAGGCCTTGTATGTACAATGTATAGCAACTTCCCAATGAGACTCCTGTATAATGTAGCATCTGCTAATTCTTCATTATCTTCAAGTGAGAATTTCTCATTAACTGCCATTGGTGTCTCTACAGGCCTGTTGTGTTTCATATTCATCAGTAATACAAGCTCCTCAATGTATCTCTTCTGTGAGATAGAAACACCTTCACTGCTTTGATGAATTTCCAATCCAAGAAAGTATTTAATTTCTCCCAGATCAGACATGTCAAAAGTCCCCATCATCTCCATCTTGAATTGCTCGATCAAGACTTGAGAACTACTGGTATACAGCATGTCATCCACATAGAGACTGATTAGAATGAAATTCCCTTTTCCATCTTCCTTTTCATATAGTGTATGTTCAGTTTCATTCCTCTTATACCCATGATGCCTGAAATGAGTATCGATCTTGCTATAACACGCTCTCGGCGCCTGCTTGACCCCGTACAAAGCTTTCTACAGTCTATATACCATATGCTCTTGCCCACTGACCTCATAACCTTCAGGTTGAGCTACATAAACCTCTTTAGAGATCTCCCCATTTAGAAAAGCTGATCTCACATCAAAATGATACACTAACTGACGGGTTTGAGCAGCAATTCCAAGAACAATCCTCACAGTTTCAAGTCGGGCTACTGGAGAGAAAACTTCATCATAATCCAAACCAAATTCTTGCACATATCCTTTGGCTACCACCCTTGATTTATGCTTTAGAATCTCACCATATGCTCCCAGTTTGGTCTTGTATACCCATTTAAAACCCACGGGCTTCTTCCCGGATGGTAGTTCGGTTAGCTCCCAAGTATTGTTGTTTTTAATTGCCATTAGTTCAGCATCCATGGCTTCCCGCCACTGCTTATGCTTCACGGCCTCTTTGTACACCTGTGGATCACCTACATGTAGAGCATAGGAACAAGAATTATATACCTCAGCAAGAGATCTTGTTCTCCTTGGTGGTGAATCTTCACTGGTCTCCTCCGAAGAGCTTGTGTCATGAACTTCAACACTTGAGCTTGGATTACCATCACTGTGATTCTTGCCATCAACTTCACTGGAATTCAACTCTCCCAACGTGATCACAGCTCCACTTGCACTAGCTTCCCAATCCCACCTTGAGTTTTCGTGGAATATCACATCTCTACTCACAATGATTTTGGAGGCTATAGGATCAAATATTCTGTATGCCTTGGATTCAGAGCAGTATCCTACTAAAACACACTTCACAAACTTCTCCTCTAACTTACTAACCTTCTGCGAAGGAGTTAATGCAAACACAATGCTTCCAAACACTCTAAAATGACTCACATCTGGCCTTTCCCCGTGCCACAGCTGATATGGTGTCTTGCCATTCAATGCATTAGTTGGGGACCTGATAATAAGATATATTGCTGTTGTCGTTTCCTCAGCCCAGAAGACAGTTGAGAGTCCTCCATCCTTGAGCAAACACCGGGCCATCTCGACAACCATTCTATTCTTGCGCTCCACCACACCATTTTGTTGAGGTGTGTACGGAGTCGAGAACTCTCTTCTGATTCCAAGCTCCCCGCAGTACTTATTGAATGCATGAGAAGTAAATTCTCCTCCACTGTTGCTTCTCACTACCTTAGCTTCATTCTTGTTTCCCTCTCCACCATCACATGGAACCGTTTGAAACATTCAAAAGCTTCATCTTTGCTAGTTAGGAAGTAAACCCAACACTTCCTACTGTAATCATCAACGAGTAAGAGAAAATACTTATTACCTCCCAATGAAGACACACTCATCGGTCCACATAGGTCCATATGCACTAGCTCTAAACAGCTTGAGCTTCTTCTGGACCTTGTGACTGAGAATTGGCCTCTTGCTTGCTTACATAGTGCACACTTTTCACATTATGACACATTGTAGAGCTTAGGCAACCCACAAACATCTCCTTTTCTGGCAAGTATCTCCAAACTTTTGTAATTCAAATGGCCGAACCTTCGATGCCATAATTCAGACACAGGATGCTCGCTTTCAGCTAAATTCAGTCTTTCCATCTTTGAGAGATTCACAGGAAACATGTTATTACTCATCCTGGGTATCTCAAACATTAATTCTCCTGTGTGATCATCAGTGATGATACACTTGTCTTCATAAAACTTGACTGAGTATCCTTTGGTGAGCAACTGTCCCACGTTGAGCAAGTTGTGAGCTAACCCGGAGACGAGCTGCACTCCTTGAAGCTGCTTAAATCCACCGTTTTTTACACTGATAGGTACTATGCCAACTCCGAGCACCTTTATTTTCCTATCATCTCTGAGACGAATGGTGACCTTTTGTGACTCATCCAAGCTTATAAACAAACTTCTCTTGCCCATCATGTGATTTGAACATCCCGAGTCCACCAACCAGACCGAGCTCGAGGTCATAGCTGCATCACTGCTCGCGATGAAGACGTTGCTGGTGTCTCGTTCCTCCACAACTAAGGATGCTCCCTTCTCTATAGATTTACTCCTCTCACGACACTCAGTCTTTATATGACCATATTTTTTTACAGTGAAAGCACTATATGTTAGCTTTAGAGTCACTCCCTTGGCCTCTAGACGACCTGCCTCTCCCTCTCCCTCTAAAGAAGCCTCTTCCTCGTCCCTGGCCTGAGTTTGACCCAGCTGGTGCACTAGAACTTCCTTTCTCCTTGGAGTGAGATAACGAGATATCACTCTTCACAAATAATGCCTTCTCCATAGCTTATCCTGCAGATCTATTCACCCTGAACTCATGGGCTTGAAGTGACCCGCAGAGCTCATCAAGAGTGAGACTCGACAGGTCTCTGGACTGCTCCATTGCGATGGCGACGTAGTCGAACTTCGGTGCCAAACTTCACAACACCTTGGACACTACCTCAGCCTTCGAGAGCTTGTGCCCGAGCCCTCTCACTTGATTCACAATTGCGATCACTCTAGCCCAATAGCTCTGAACACTCTCGTCGTCCTCCATTTGTAGAGTCTCGAAGCTTTGCCGAAGCGCTTGCTTCCTCACGAACACCATTGTTGAAGAACCCTGGTATTGCTTCTTGATTATTTCCCAAGAATCATGTGTTGTCTCTGCCTCTGATATCCTGTCAAGGACCAAACCATCTACTGGCTGCTGGATGAGGCACCTGGCTTTTGCGTCCTTCTTCTTGCTCTCCCTTGCCTTCTCTTCATCCTCTCCTTTCGGCATTCCCTCCTTCACTAATCCCCAGAGCTCCTGAGACTGAAAAACAGTTTTCATTCTCAAGCTCCACCTTCCATACTCTTCTCCTTTGAAGACTGGTACACAATGCTGTGTAAGGCTCACCGGAGTGTCACACGCCATGAACCTAATCTCTGATACCAGATTATTGAGGATCACGACACCAGTGACCTACCTTCAATGGCTGCAGCTGTTGAAGAGAAGGAATGAGAACCAGAGAAAAACAAAGAAAAACAATAGATAGTCAAAAGCAAAGAAGCAAAAGAGAAGAACTCCTTGACTAGCATTAACGGCCAATCCACATTCAGTCTCCTCCACTACCTTTATATTAGAAAGTAAACACTGAAAAGTTAACCACTTAACTAGTTTTTCATTGGCCAACATAGTCCACTTTCTTACTTCTAATTAGCCTAAAACCTTAAACATGATACTATATTATATTCATAACCAAAACACCCCCTTTTCTCCAATCAAACGTCTGAGCATCAGTTGACACCCTATACTTCACACCATATTGAGGTATGCTTTATCCAGGCTTCAACAGAGAGGTTCACCATCCTTCTAGGATTGAACACCCAGCTACTCAGCACCATGCTTCGATCACATCTCCAGCTCAGCATCAACACAGAGCCCTCCCTTTTTTCAACATAAGCTGGTAGTCCTCATCGATGAACTTTTTCAACTTGATCCTATGCATCACATATGTCTTTCATTTTCAAAGATTTAACGAACATTTTTGCTTGATATTGCACAAAATGGTACATTATTCTCCTCAGCAGAATGATCCGTAGAACTATGTTTTTTTTAGATCTACAATGTGCTCCCACCAAACCATGAACTTGACATATTTACTCAGGAACTTGTATTCTTGGTCTCTGTTTGCATCCACTTCAGCACCTGATGAAGCTGAGGTTTCTATTGGAGGCCTGCTAACAAAGTCACCAACCTGTGGAGCCAGATCTTTGCATGAGCATTTTGAGGTCCAACGATCACCTTTCTTACCATATATCCGATATACCATAAGGACAACTCCTTCTTTTCCCATAGCAACTAATAGATCACAAGCAACCTTTACTTCTTCAGCTTGGCCACCTGGAGCTCTAGGTCATTCATGGGAGATCTTCTCTATAGAAACCATGGTGAGGTGGCTTCCAATCATCTTCATGGGTGGTATCCCCAAACATGCTCCAAGACCTCCTCTCCATTGCATGTTTACTGAGACAGGCACAGGTAAGCTTTCTGACAGAGGTGGTGATGGTGATCTTGACCTTGTTTCCATCCTTATTGAATCGATGCTTGATGACTTTCTTCACTCCGTTCTTGTTAGAGTCTTTAACAATCTTTGGTGGCAACAAGAAGTAGAGTTTGTCGCCATTGTCCTTGTCAAGCCTCCCTTATCGAGGCTTGCTCGATATTGCTCGCAAGAGATCCACAACGAAACTGAAATCCTAGCTTTTGCTCTTTGGCGATTGATCCTCCGTCTTCAACACCTCTTCGGGCTTCTAAGGTTCCTCCATCTTTATGAACTCCTCAATAGGAATGTAAGCAAATGGCAGTAATCAACAACAGCAAGCAGCAACAACGATAATGACGGCAACGGTGAGAGTCTCTTCTTTCTTCTCTCTTCTTCTAATTTTTTTCTTCTCTCGCTCCTTTTCCTTTTGTCTTATTTCACCTTCACAACTTCTTCCAGTTTTTAGGCTTCTTCGTCTTCCACTGGCTCCTCATCAAGGGTGCAACAACAAGCAAAGGGCAACAACATTAGCGGTGACCAAGTCAGCGATGACGGCAGTGGCTTCAATATGCATATCTATGCTTTTTTCGGTGATGACGACGAACTACGGCAATGATAACGACGATTAGCAACGGCGGTAGGCGTGACAGCAACAGACAACAATTATATATATAGATATATATGTAGGTATGGTGGGGAGATGTCAACACCTTCCTCTTCTTTTCTCGTCCTTTTGCTTCGTTAGTCCACCGTCTTCTCTGGTTCGTTCTTCTCCCCTTCTTTAGTCTTCTCGCTTTCGTCTTCTTCTCCTCTATACTTCGTTCTCCTTCATTAGTTTATATATATATATATATATTTAATAATATATTTTTTTAATTTTTATTCTTATTCTTATTTTAAAAAATTTATTTATTTATTTATATTTATATTATATATATCTCATTATTATTATTATATTTATTGTTATTATCATTATTATTATTATTATTATTATTATTATTTATTATACATATATTTAATTTGCTTCGAGATCAATGCTCTCGACTGATCTTGAAATTTATGGATTTGAAATTGCCTTGAGATTTGTGCTCTCGGCTAATCTTGGAATTTGAATATTTTGGATCGCCTCGAGATTGGTGCTCTCGGCTGATCTTGAGATTTGAGTATTTTAGACTGTCTTGAGATCGGTGCTCTCGACTGGTCCTGAGATTTGTGTATTTTGAATATTTTGGATCGCCTCGAGATCGGTGCTCTGGCTAGTTCAGGGATTTGAGCATTTTAGACCGTCTCGAGATAGGTGCTCTCGACTGGTCCTGAGATTGGTGTATTTTGAATATTTTGGATATTTTGGATCGCCTCGAGATCGGTACTCTTGGCTGATCCTGAGATTTGAGTATTTTACACCGTCTTGAGATCGATGCTCTCGACTGGTCCTGAGATTTGAATATTTTGAATATTTTGGATCGCCTCGAGATCGGTGTTCTCGGCTGATCTTGAGATTTGAGTATTTTAGACTAGGAATGGGGGTGGGGCGGGGCGGTGCGGGGAATGGGATCCCCGTCCCCATCCCCGCTCTCCATGGGGCGGGGATTCCCCGGTTAAAATTCCCCGCGGGGAAAAATCCTCCCCGCTCACTTCCCGGTGGGGATCCTCGCCCCACGGGGAATCCCCGCCCCGCCCAAAACATTAATATAAAAATTTTCTATAAATAACTATAATATTTTTAATGCATTTATGTTACACATATGCTAAAGATGCTATATACAATTGAAAATAAAAAAATATAATGTATGATGAAATAAAATAAAAATTCTCAACCAAAGTTTTTTTTTTTACAACATCATACACATCATATATAAAATAAAAATTCACACAAAATATTTCTCCTAACAAGTCATAATATAATGTTTGATGAAACAACAACATTAAGGTACAAATAACATAAAGTTTAAAACTAAATTAAAATTACAAATCCATTAAATAAAATTCATAATGCAAAACTAGCACAATAATTTCATGCTTCCATCAATTTGTTTCTTCTTTCTCCAAGTCATTTATATTGAGAATCCAATTCCACTACCACTAGCATCTTGACATGATAACTCCTCCTTCAATAATAAACAAAATTGTAAATATATAATAAGATTATAAATAATATCAAGATTAAAGATAAAATTTTATAAAAAATCATATTTACCTCATCATTCTCATCCTCCTCTTCATCAAATGTAGAACAAATAGCTTGAATTGTTGACCATAAACAAGAATCTTCAAAAATAAAGAAATACATAATAATAACTAAAAATATATAAATTTAAAAGAAATACCATATATGTTTTAATGAAATATATAAATTTAAATAGTTAATAAGTTGTATGAAATAATTGTCAGTTCCATAATTATAACTAAAAATATTAACAAATAAATATTTATTGATTATATATATATAATATTATGTTAATGTTGAAATAATCTTTAATAAATATATTAAAAGTATATAATATATTTTTTTGGGGAATCCCCGTGGGGCACGGGGAATCCCTGTGCCCCGCGGGGAGCGGGGCGGGGATCCCCGTGGGGCGGGGAGGAATTTTTTTCCCGCTCCCCGCCCCACGGGGGATGTTTCGGGGAATCCCCTGGCGTCGGGGGGCCCGCGGGGAGCGGGGATTCCCCGCCACACCCCCATTCCTATTTTAGATAGTCTTGAGATCGGTACTCTCGACTGGTCCTGAGATTTGTGTATTTTGAATATTTTGGATCGCCTCGAGATCGGTGCTCTCGGCTAGTCCAGGGATTTGAGCATTTTAGACCGTCTCGAGATAGGTGCTCTCGACTGGTCCTGAGATTTGTGTATTTTAAATATTTTGGATATTTTGGATCGCCTCGAGATCGGTGCTCTCAGCTGATCCTGAGATTTGAGTATTTTAGACCGTCTTGAGATCGGTGCTCTCGACTGGTCCTGAGATTTGAATATTTTGAATATTTTGGATCACCTCGAGATCGGTGCTCTAGGCTAGTCCAGGGATTTGAGCATTTTAGACTGTCTCGAGATAGGTGCTCTCGACTGGTCCTGAGATTTGTGTATTTTAAATATTTTGGATATTTTGGATCGCCTCGAGATCGGTGCTCTCGGTTGATCCTAAGATTTGAGTATTTTAGACCGTCTTGAGATCGGTGCTCTTGACTGGTCCTAAGATTTTGAATATTTTGAATATTTTGGATCGCCTCGAGATCTGTGCTCTTGGCTGATCCTGAGATTTGTGTATTTCAAACCGCCTTGAGATCGGTGCTCTTGGCTGGTCTTGAGATTCGGATATTTTGAATATTTTGTCTAAATTAGTAGATACATTTAGTTTATTTATTATTATTATTTTTTATATAAACAATCCTTTTCTTTTCTTTCTTATTGTTAACCAAACAAGATTTATCAGAAAATCTTCTTTTTCTTTCCTCCATAAAATTTGTTTATCCAAATAAGGATTAAACCCTTCCTTTCCTTTCCCTTTCTTTCTCTCCCATTATTTTCCCTTCTACTTTTGAATCCAAACATTATGTATAAGAATAATTAGGAATATGGTATTGTTAAATTTTAAACGTTAAAACCAATGTTCGTCGCCTTCAGGACTAAGATTTCTAAATTAAAGAAAGTAAAGGGACTTAAAGATACCCAAAAATAGTTGAAAGACCAAAAGAGTAAAAACAGTACTTGTTGAGGAACTAAAAGGGGCCGTTTGGTTCGTGGTAATGTAGAAAGATTACCACTTGTTACGTGGTAATATGAAAATATTACCATGTTTGGCATTGCACCGGTGGTAATCTGGATGGTAATATCACATTATCAACTTATAAATATTACCAAGAAAGTTGGTAATCCTATTACCACCAAATTTGGTGTCTATCTTGTATTACCGTGGTAATCTTATAACTTTTTATATTTTAGCAAATTGATTACCATGATAACCAAACATGGCAATGAACTATTCTCAATAATAAGAGTTCCAACTAAACATAGTTATATCAAATTACCGCAATATTACCAACCATATAACATTCTCATTCATATTACTATGGTAATCTTGTTACGTGATAATACATCATTACCACCAACCAAACCGCCCCAAAGGATAATTTTACCTATAGTGGGGCTACCCCCACATGTATGCGGTAGGTCTACTGATATGACTAAGTGGATTTGGGCATGACAAAAACCTCTGGTTGGTGGAATTATTTGCATTCCTCTTGTGAAGATGGCAACAACATAAAATAAAGTTACTAAATAATATACCCTAACTCTGGACTTTATTCTATGGTTTTATATATTTTTTTTAATAGTACAATCTTATCATAGATTTTATGTAAAATAATAAAAATACTATTAAGTCTTAAATGGGCCAAAATGATCTTTTTATTTTTTATTTTTGGTTTTCATAGTGTTTGATCCAAAAGTAGAAGGGAAAGTAAAGGAAAAGTAGGGGAGGAAAAAAGAAGGGAAAGTAAGGGAAAGGAAAGAAAAGGTTTTGCTTACGTGACATTTTTATTTTAAAATAATATTAGACAAATCGTTAGAATGAATAAAAAAGTATTAAAAGGGAAAACATATCCGTATCTATTGTGTTGGATCCACATCTATGCCTCATACCTAATCCCAAATCCCTATTCATAATATCTTCTTGTACCTAAATTCTCAACCTAGTCCCAAGACTTGCTCGACGCCTACACACCTCGACACTTCCATATCAGCAAAGCCCTAGTGGATGCCAGCGAAGATAGACATTGGAGAATCCATCTACCGCTTTCACCAAAATAATACTTTTTTATTCATTCTCATTATTTGTTTAATATTATTTTAAAATAAAAATACCACGCAAGCAAAATTAAACGGTGTAACCAACATCCGTCGCCTTCACGGCTAGATTTTCAAATTATAAAAAGTAAAGGGACTTAGAGGTACAGAAAAATAGTTGAGAGACCAAAATGGCAGAAACAATACTTATTGAGAGATTAAAAGGGTTTACAACAAATATGGTATACAACAACAGTATTAAGAAATGACACATATTAAAGAAAAATGCACACATATACCACAAAGTTCATGAAGAAATATACAACAAATTCAACTTTGGGCAATACATCTACCCTTAAAAACAATAGGTAATAAGTTCATGTTCACACACTAAAAATACTCTGAACAAATATACATGAAATACATGATCAAGCTACATTGGCTAAGTTCTACTTTACGGGCTATTAGCTACTCCTCACAATTTAAAAAGAGAAAATAGCATGATCATGAGCTCAATATCATCTAGCAAAAGAAAATAGAGGAATTATAACATGAATTATACACAATAAAATACGTAAGATGCCAAACAATTAAATATAGTATCTATGAAAAGAAAGCTTGTATAATTAATTAAACCATATACCCCTTATTTGATTATCATAATAAACTACATCTACTAAATATGCCATTAGCAAAATCCATTCCTAGTTGTGCAAGTCAAAATATAAGATACCATTGGTAGTCTAGATCACTACAAGAAAATTACATTTTACAAACATCATTTTTCGTTTCTAATCCGTTGTTAATTCACTCTAGCAATGGATTAGAAATAGAATTTTTCAGTTTCTAAAAAGGGCATTCCTAATTTTTTACAAATGAAATAGGATTCCGTTTCAGACATTTGCAATGGATTTGTAACGAAATAAATTCCATTTCCAAATTTTGAAAATCGCAATGGAAACTATTTTGTTTCAAAATCGTTACTGAATTCTGCAACAAAATTTATTTCGTTGCTAACCTGTTTCAGAATTTAACAACAGATTTGCAACAGAATAATATCCGTTCCAAAATGTAGAAATGGATTTGAAATGGATCTAGGGATGTTTTAAATTTGTTTTTTAATTAGAAACAAAAAATATTTCGTTGCAAATTCATTGCTAAAATTTAAATAAATAAATATATATATTTAAAACATATTAATTTGTTTCTAATATGTTGTTAAAATCCTAATTAACAAAAAAATAAAATATTATATTTATTTATATAATTGATATATAAAATGCCTGTTATAACAAAAATTTTTCCAACTAATGAATCTAACAAATAATTATTTCATTAATGCATGTAAAAAACAAGTGTCCAAAAACAAAGTTTAACAAAACAAACATACTAACAAATAACTAATAAATTACAACTCATCTAGATGGTCAATATCATGATCATCATTAGCTGGCTATGAGTCCAGAATGAATTGTGTGCGCTGAAGGATCTTAGCCTCGAGCTCCATCATCATATCCTGCATCTGATGCAACATCTATTCATGATACTAATCTCTCTCCTCCCTCATCTCGTGTAGACTCTGCTTAAGCCCCTTATTATCATCCTTCATCTCATGCAGGCTCTGCTGAAGCCCCATGTTATCATCCTTCATCTTGTGCAGACTCTCCTGAAGCTCTTTCTTTTATCTTGTAGCTGATCAACAGTCTCACTCAGATGTGTAATCTTAACTTGTAGCTTCTTGGATGATGTACCTATAAATAAGAAGCAATTCAACAATATCACATACTTGTCTAATATAAAGCATGTTGGTCCATAAATGATGCACCTGTAGGTGAGATCTACAATAACTGGGGATAGAAAACAGATGCTTGGGAGCCCACTCCATAAACTTGATGTTTCTTTTCCCCTCCCACAGATTGAAGGAATATATTTGCTTTATCCACAATAGAAGGCTCATTACCCTTTTCTTGTGTTTGCGATGCTTGATCCACAAGGTTCAAATAACGATCCTGCCACAATAAAATTGAGAAGTCAAATATTGTGATTAACACAATCAATTAAGAACTAATGAATTGTAAACAAAGTCTACAACTTAAATATATATATTAATAAATTACTCATCCATAACTCAAATGCACATAATGAGTTATTTGATTTATTTACCTTGATGGCCTGAGCTCTTGCATCAATAAGGTTAGAGGTACCCTTCTTTATATGTGTCTCTTAGAAAAGCTCATATGAAAAAGGCTCACGACCAAGCCTCGATCGCTACAATAATATAACAACTTATATTAAGTTGAAATTAATGTTAGAAATAATATATGGAGAATAAAGTTATATTAATACAAATAAAAATGCATTACCAATTTCTCTGCATGACATATGTTTGAAATGGAGCCTCCTGAGTGCCGGGATATACCAAATCCAGGTCCTTCAACCTCAGTAAGACTGTTTGCAAAAAAATTCAGGCTTCGAGCTTTAAACTCCGGGGAATTCCATGCTTCATTCCATATTTTCCACGCAGTGTTAGTGATATACCTATTTTTTTCTTTACCTTTTCTAAAGACACACATCAATGATCTACAACGTTCTGTAGCTTCGCGCTGCCATGCCATCTTGATAATAGATGAAATTGACTCATCCCAGATGAAGTGTTTCCGTAGTGTAACATGAAAATGAATACATCAACTACGTATGAATCTACCCAAGCTACTTTTCAATTCAAACAGCAGATAAGTATTCAAACATTAGAAAAAAATTAAATGAAATTGTGACAAATGTAAGTTAATGCTTGTTAAGTAATTAGTTGATTAGATACTTTGTCAAAGTTATAACTCTAGATTAATTGAAATAGATGAGAAAGTAGCTTAAACTTGAAACTGACAAAATGGTTAAATTTTTTTAAGATATTTAAATTTATCTTTGCTCTTGTTTATAAATGATGGTTTTGACCTAAAAAATGCATTTGATAATCTTATCACTGATTGATTAAGACAAGAGAGCAGGAGATTAAGCAATTGACTTCTCTAATAAAGAAATAAAAAAATAGTACATATAATTTCTAAGTTAATGAAAGCAAAAGAACCAAAATTTATACATGCCAAAACAAACAACAAATACATAACATAAATTTTTTATTTTAACTAGTAGTTAATTAAAAACCTGAAATTCATTCCAGTAGAAGTCTTTCGTCTCTTTAGAAACATTCTTACAACAGTGTCCATTCTCATCCATTATTTCCTTAAAGATAGATGTGATCCGTCGAGCACAAACATCATAAGGATGCAAACTATAAACAAACAAAAACAATAACAACCAAATATTAAAGTTTAAAACAATAAACAAAATAAATTACTTGCATCAAACAATTACACTTAAAAATTAATAAATTTTAAACTTACATTCCATTCACTACTTGTATGTGCATTCTCCCCAAACTTATAGCATAGTCCAAATCATCCAATGATGATGTTGGATTTCACTAGCAGGTGTAATAGGAAAACTATATATCATCATGAGTAGCACCTGCACTAGCACAAGTAGAAGTAACATGTGTTAGAATCCGCCATGTTGTGGAAGCTGAACCATCATCACGGTCATCGTGCATAGAGATAGTCTCTTGATCTGTAGGTGAAATGATATATCTAAACTGATCTAGCGTGGCTCTGTAAGTGGAACCTCCACTACGACCTCCTCTTATTTTGCCTGAACAATCACTACCACATTAGAATATATACAAATATAATACAAATAAAAATTATTATTATTATTATTATTATTATTATTATTATTTAATTTTATTATTACCCATTTCATTTATAGATTTACCTTAATTCATTAGCAATCGCTTTCAATTTCTATAAATTCATCATTTTCATCCCCTTTATTATTACTATCTGATTCAGGTAGAGGCTCCTCTTCACTCTCTACTTCTTCATCATCTATTCAATATCTTCCCTATTTAGATTATTTAGAGATTGTTCCGCATCAAAAACATTGATATGTATCAAAGGGGCTTCCGTTTCATCTTGTTGAAAAGATGCTTCACAACTTTGTTTAGGAACTTGTTTAGGAAGTTGTACAATGGATCTAGCTTTAACTTTGAATACTGCCCACCAATCAACTTGGTCATGCTTTAAGGTAGGGTACATCATATAATTAACTAGTGTTGCTTGAACGGCAAGAACAAAGGGTTCATATTTTTTGAAGAACCGCTTATGGTTGACGCCCACAAGTTTATATTGCAAATGACATTTTGTTCCCGTATTTGGTGTTGTATCAAACCAATCACATTTTAAAAAAATGGTTCCCTTGATTGGTAATCCTGGGTATTCTAAGCATAGAACCTCTCTTAATTAGTCATAGTAGTCATTTTCAGTTGTAGTATAGTTTGTACCCTTTATGCATACACCACTATTCATTGTCATGCTATCTAAATTGTTACTAGTTGAGTGAAATTTATAGTCATTCACTATGCATCCACTGTAAGATTGATAGCTTCTTAGCGGTCCTTTTGACAAGTCCTTCAAGAATTGATTGGGAATATTTTTGGAGGGATCTTGTGCAAAATTGTATAACCACATTGCAAATTCATGTTTTAATTTCTCATTAATGTGTCTATCTTCAATCTGCGGATACATTGAGCATAACTCATCGACATAGATACTTCACATATTAAAACAAAAAACAAAACAAAACAAAACAAATTAATATAAAATCAAAAGCAAAGCAAGACTTTAATTTGAAAATAAATTGCCATACTTTATGAATGGTTGGACTTCTGGACAATTTAATATAATGTATATCTGTGCCGCCGAATATTCTTCTTCAGTAAGATACTTGATTTTTGATTTTTCTAATATCATTCCAGGATGTGTGAAAATTGACAAATTGCTAGGACATTCGATTATATCTTCTTCAATGTCAACATTACGTGGCACCTTTTGAAGCCTTGCCTTCACATGTGGTTCGAAATAACATGCACAGAATAATGATGCCTTCTCGACTAAGTAGGCATTGCATATGGAGCCTTCTACCTTAGCTTTATTTATGACATTATTCTTTAATTTTCTCAGATACCTACAAAGTTCCATTTGTATGTTTCAAGTGATAAACATTATTTATGTTAAGGGGATACACCTATAAATTATATGTCTCAACTTTCAATGAATACATCCACCGATATTGTAGTGGACCAGCAAACCATGCTTCATATGCCAAGTGCACTGGGCGATGTTCCATTGAATTAAAAAAGCTTGGAGGAAATATACGCTAAAGATTATAGAGGATTAAAGGAATTTATTCATTAAGACTTAACATATCTTCTTCTTGGATTACAGTCGAAGTGAGCCCTTTAAAAAAATAACTCAATTCTGTTAATGCCCGCCAAACACCTTATGGAAGTAGTTCCCTGAATGCTATTGTAAATAACCTTTGTATAAAGACATGATAATTATGGCTTTTCATACCAAAAAGCTTCAGCTTTCGCATGCCAATACATCTCCTCATGTTTGATGCATATCCATCTGGGAACTTAGGATTTTGAAGCCATTAAACACAATTTTTGACTATTTATCCAAAGTATAACATGCTTTGGGATATTTCCCAGTAGCATCAGTTCTTTCTAATTCAGGCCGATAACTGAATTCTTTCAAATCTTCTCTTGATTTAGCATTATCTTTAGTCTTGCCTTCGACATTCATCACAGTATTAAATATGTTCTCAAACACATTTTTCTCAATAGGCATAACATCAAGATTGTGACGGATTAGATTTGTTCGCCAATAGGGTAAATCCCAAAAAATGCTACATTTTCTCCACCCAGTAGTCTTAGCAATGCGGCTATTGGTCTCATACGCACCAGTATTGATGACTATTTTTAGCTTCAGATCTTGTGTTTCTTTAAGGATTTCTTCACTAGTTTAAATACCAAGAGCTATTTTTGTGACCATTCTATTTTTTCGAAAAGCAATTTTGTTCCTTTTAAATGGATGATTAGGAGGTAAGAACTTGTGGTGATTATCAAACCATGATTGATTCCCACCTCTTGTTAAAGTAAATGTATCTGAATCTTCTTTACAGTATGGACAAGCTTTTCTACTTGCAGTGCTCCATCCAGACAACATCGAAAATGCTGGAAAATCACTTATAGTCCACATGAGTGCAACATGCATTTGAAAATTATTCTTTCTTGATGCATCATAGGTTTCAACTCCAATTTCCCACAATTGCCTCAATTCTACAATGAGAGGCTACAAATACACATCCAACATATCTTTCGGGTTTCTTGGGCCTAGAACTATTATCGTTAGGAACATATACTCCTCTTTCATACACATTGAAGGAGGCAAATCGTAAGGAGTGACTATTACTGGCCAAGAGAAATACTGCTGACTGATAAACACCTAAATGTACATATTTTATACATATGAATCTTGTATTATGTGTGTGTATCTCAATGAATTGATGCCCGTTTAAGTCTAAATTGGTTATTTAGGTGTTGCAGATCTTAAATGGGCCGAACGAAGCTCAAAAATACAAATTGGACGAATTCAACACCAAAAACGGCATTTTTGGGGTATTGGCATTGTAGCTGGCATTCGGCTGTGAGCTTCACGGGGTCCATGCGCCCGCATGGGTGCCAATGAGGTTTGCTGGAATTTCATAACTCTCGGTACTACAGCAGAAACAATGTAGCAAAAACACTGTAGCTGAGTACTGTAGCATTGACACCTTTTCTGGGCAAAATGGCAGTGAGCTTCATGGGCTCCATGCGCTCGCATAGAGCCCGTATGGACCTGATGGGGTATATATTGGATTGAATTTATAGAGCAAAAGGGTGATGTTTTTTTGGAGAAAGCTTTTTGGGAAGTTCTTGGAACTGACTTCCACCAGTTCAGAGGAGGCAAGATCACACGTTTTGGAGAAGGGGAATCAAAGGGAAAAGCATGGTTTGGCTAGATCTTCATCGATCTTTTCTTTGGGAGCTTGTAGACGACGAGGGAAGCCGCCTCGATCGCGGCGTCCGTGGAAGCTTTCCAACTAACTTGGCTTGTCATCTCACTTCTATTGTTTGAGGGAGTTTTTTTTATGCCATTTGTAGTTGTTTTCATGGACCTATTATTTGTATTTGTTTGTATGGACGAGTAGACCCCAAGGTCATGCCGATGAACCTTGGGTTGAACTTGTGTATTTGGATGATCTAATTTTGTTTATTGCAATTGTTGTATGTTTGTGATTCATTCTTGGTGCATTTGATGTGTTGCTTACATGAGAACTCTATAAACCAACCCCTATGTTGTACTTGGTAGCGTGACCATTGCCCTTGTACTAGACACACCAAGTTTGGAAGGGATTCATGTATGAATACACCGTGACCATCGGGTATTTTGTACCCCTCCAACATTAGGGCTAGACCAAGTTGTGTTCCGGCTCTAATTAGAGATTTATCCCTTGTTAATGCAATCGTATGAGGATTTGATCTGAAGAAATTCTGTATTAATACTTATACCGGATTAGGGGTCAATTGCCGTGACCATCGGGTTGATCTAATTTAGGAAATCTCTAGGTCCAAACCTTCAATTGCATAACATTCTTAGCATCCTTTACACTTCCATAGCACCTAGGGAATCTGCAGCCGTGACCATTTCATTCCCCTGATTTTATACCCTTGCCTTGTTTTAGACTCCACTTGTAGTTCTTTCATTTTAATTAATAGATTAGAGAACCCCTTCGAATCTTTCGGCTAGACAATACGCGAAGAGGAAGTAAGGGTAGATCCTTGGGCCAAGGGAATACGACACTCTCGTGCTCGCACGAGAGGTATTACTTGATGACTTCATGCGCTTGCGGATCATGCACCAAGTTTTTGGCACCGTTGCGGGGGACCCACAAGGAATACTCGGAAAAGTTAGAGCTTATTGATTTAGCCATTGTTTCTTTTATTTTGCACATTTGTTTCTTTTTATTTCTTTTTTGTATATACATTTCCATTCATTTGAAATTATTTTTAGCTTTAAATATTTCTCTTTGTTTAACATTTTCTGGTTATTCATTATCCACTATAATCATGGCTACAGCTAGCGATTGGGGTGACGTTTCCTGTCTGTAGATTTGGTACTCGAATTTCCCACTTAAATCTCTAGCGGCATTTGAACTGGAGGGAATGATGAGTACACACATTCTTGATAGTTGGAGATGGTCTGAGCGTTACAATTTGGCTAGAACCGTACCCTGAGAGAACATGACATGCAGGATCTATTCATGCATTATATGAAGTCTGACAGTGTATTGCCAGTAGTTGTGCTTACTCCACCTGACCTCCCCACCCATGAGGAAGAAAGGAACAAGTCCAATGACTCTACCGTACTAGTTCAGCAAAATGAAGAGGAAATAGATCTTATGGTGGGAAGTGACTCAGGGCCATCCGGATGTGAGATTCACGTTATGGAAGAGTGCATGGATAGTGGTAGCTCCACGGAAGATGAGTGTAGAGGGTTCAAGGATATTGATCTCGGGAAGTTTGGGCGATTAAAATCATCAATTGAGGAACCGCCGGAATTAAAACTAAAGCCGCTTCCCGAATACCTGGAGTATGCATTTCTGGCAGAGGGATCAAAACTTCCAATCATCATTGCCTCAGATCTAGCCCCTAAGCAAAAATTCGACCTTCTGAGTGTGTTAAAGAAGTACAAAAAAGCAATTGCGTGGAAGATTTCAGATATTAAAGGAATTAGCCCTTCCTTTTGTACACACAAGATTCTCATGGAAGATAATCATAAGACGACAGCTATACCCTAGAGACGGCTCAACCCTAATATGAAAGAAGTAGTGCACAGTGAGGTGATCAAACTTCTTGATGCAGGTGTCATCTACCCTATCTCTGACAGTGAGTGGGTGAGCCCAGTGCAAGTAGTGCCAAAAAAGGGAGGAATGACGGTGGTCACTAATGAAAAGAATGAATTAGTCCCCACTAGAACGGTTACAGGATGGCGGGTGTGCATAGGCTATAGAAAATTCAATGACGCTACTAGAAAAGATCATTTCCTTCTACCTTTCATTGACCAAATGCTTGAACGACTAGTGGCGCACTCATATTACTGTTTCTTGGATGGTCTCTCCGGGTACTTTCAAATCCCCATCTCCCCAGAAGACCAGGAGAAGACAACTTTCACATGCCCTTATGGTACTTTTGCTTACCGCCGTATGCCTTTCGGACTATGTAATGCGCCAGCCACCTTCCAACGATGTATGATGGCCATGTTTGATGATCTAATGGAAGATATTATAGAGGTTTTCATGGATGATTTCTCGGTTTTCAGTGATTCTTTCGACCTCTGCCTCAAAATCTAGAGCGGTTCTTAGCCAGATGTAAGGAAACCAACTTGGTTCTCAGTTGGGAAAAGTGTCATTTTATGGTCAAGAAAGGCATTGTGCTTGGCCATAAGATATCACAACAGGGAATTGAGGTGGATAAGGCCAAGGTTTCCACTATCGAACAGCTGCCTCCCCCAACGTCAGTGAAGGCCATTAGGAGTTTTTTGGGGCATGCAGGTTTTTACAGAAGGTTCGTCAAGGATTTTTCATTAATCACCCGACCACTTACAAAACTCCTAGAGAAGGACACTGCATTCGAGTTTAGTGATGAGTATATGACTGCTTTCCTCACCCTCATGAAAAAACTTGTTGAAGCTCCGATTATCGTGTCCCCTGATTGGAATTTACCCTTTGAACTCATGTGTGATGCTAGCGACTTCGCAGTGGGGACAGTTCTTGGGCAACGTCGAGGGGGTCATTTCCACCCCATATACTATGCAAGCACGACATTGAATGGTGCTCAGGAGAATTATACTACCACCGAGAAAGAGATGCTAGCTATGGTTTTTGCATTTGACAAGTTCCGTTCATATTTAGTGTTATCAAAGGTGATCGTGTTCACCGACCATTCCGCTCTAAAATATCTTTTGAGCAAGCAGGATGCAAAACCTCGTCTAATCCGGTGGGTACTTTTGCTTCAGGAGTTCGACTTGGAGATAAAAGATAAGCGGGGGACCGAAAACTTGGCCGCTGACCACCTATCACGCCTTATGATCCCACTAGAGAGCGCCAAGGAGAGAAAGGAGATAAATGATGGCTTTCCTGATGAGCAGTTGTTTAGCATTCGAATATTGAGAGAAGAAGAAACTCCGTGGTTCGCTGATTTTGCAAACTATCTTGCTGCAGGGACACGTCCTGATGGGCTAACTTATCAACAAAGGAAGAAGTTCTACTCTGATATGAAATATTACTTCTGGGAGGATCCCTATTTGTTTAGAACTTGCACTGATCAGGTGGTGAGGAGATGTGTATCTCATTTGGAAGGGTATTCTATCTTGGAGCACTGTCATGCCGGTCCCGTTGGGGGGCATTACAGTGTCAATCGGACAACCAGGAAAATTCTAGATGCAGGTTTCTATTGGCCTTCCATTTTTCAAGATGCACAGAAGTTTGTTTAATGTTGCGATAGGTGCCAATGGACTGGAAACATTTTAAGAAGAGATGAGATGCCACAAACCTGGACCCAAGCTTGTGAGGTGTTCGATGTGTGGGGGATTGATTTCATGGGTCCTTTCCCTAGTTCCTATGGTAATCAGTTCATTTTGGTAGCTGTGGATTATGTTTCTAAATGGGTGGAAGCACAGGCATCCCCCACGAGTGATGCACAAGTGGTAGTAAAATTTTTAAAAAAGCTATTCTCCAGGTTTGGTACACCAAGGACAATCATCAGCGATAGAGGGACTCACTTTTGTAACTCTCAGTTTGCAAACACCCTGAAGCGATATGGAGTATCCCACAGGGTTGGAACTCCGTATCATCCTCAAACTAGTGGCAAGTTGAATTCTCAAACCATGAATTGAAAGGAATTTTGGAGAAATCCGTGAGTCAGCACAGGAAAGATTGGGCAGATCATCTGGACGATGCCCTTTGGTCATATCAAACAGCGTATAAGACACCTCTTGGAGCAACCCCTTATAAGCTGGTCTACGGGAAAGCTTGCCATTTACCCGTTGAATTAGAACATAAAGCATACTGGGCTATCAAGCAATTGCATTTTGATCCTCATCTAATCGGAAATAAGAGGATTTCCAACTAAGTGAGCTGGATGAATGGCGCACTATGGCGTATGAAAATTCCCTGCTTTACAAAAAAAGGATTAAGGAGTATCATAACCGACACATTTAACAACGTTAGCACTTCAAGGAAGGAGACCAGGTTCTCCTCTTTAATTCGAGGCTGCGACTCTTCCCGGGGAAGTTAAAATCAAGGTGGCATGGACCCTTCATAGTTTCACAAGTTTTTCCCCATGGCGCCATCGAGATAACTCATCCGGAGAAAGGTACATTTAAGGTTAACGGTCACCGATTGAAGCCATACCTATCTTGGAGCACTTCTCTTGGACTTGGAGGTAAGTCCCCACCATTTGATCCACCATGAGGTAAGAATGAAGGTACGTTGAACTAATGACGTTAAACAAGCTCTTCTTGGGAGGCAACCCAAGTTTTTAAATTTGTCGTCTTTAAATTTTCGTATTTCTTTTAGTTTCTTAGTTTCTTTGTTGTGGTTGAATGCTTATGTTAGTGAGTTTCTCCTATTTTTGTTTTGTGCTCAACTCATGCTTAGGCTTGCTCGCTTATCTTTGGCCTTGAATTAGTATTGTTTAGTTGAGTTTCATTGTTATTTCGGCATTTAAGAGGTTGTAATTCATATTTTATTGAGTTTGCAAGAGGAACCATGCCAATTTTTCGATTTTCCAGGTCCATACGGGCTGTATACGACCCGTTTGGACACTTGTGGCATGTTCTAGAGCCTCGCGGGTGTCATTGCGGCCGCAAGAGACCCCTCACGAGGACCATAGCACAATGGGTTGAGGGTCTCACAGGCGCCATGCGCCCGCGAGACCACCCGTGAGCCTCCAGGCCTCGCGCGGCGCGCGCGGCCAGAAACCCTCACGTGTGCCATGCGCCCGCATGGAGCCCGTGAGGCTTTGAGGCTGGATTTTTCCAGCCCATGCGGGCACCATGCGCCCGCATGGCACCTGCATGGGCTGGGCAACCCATTAAAGGGGCATTCTCCCCCTTTCTCTCTCCACTCCAACCTCCATCTTCTCCTCTTTGTTTTCTCTCATTTCTCCACCATTTTTCTTGGCTTTTTCTTCTTTAATCTCCTTTCCTCCATCTTGCAAACTCAATCTTGGGATTTAATTGAAGTTTTACCATCTTTTTCGCTGGATCTCTCCACTCTAAGCTTTCAAGCCCTAATTCAAGGTTATGCTAAAAACTTGGGTTTTGTTGTGTTTTTATTTTATCCTTGAAGTATGAATGACATGATTGATTGTTGTGATGTGGTGTATGCTTAATTAATTGAGTTTTTCCTTCATTTGTAAATTTTGGGAAGCTCCATGTCTAGGATAAACTCTCGCAAAATTTTTTCACGAATTACTGTAGCAAATGCTGAATTTTTCATTCTTCACATTGAAAATGTTGTGCATTCAATTTTTTTTCTTAATTCTATGATGATATGGATATCTCCTATGATTTTACTCATGAAAATCTTGGTTTGATCTTGTGTTTTTGTGGTATAGGAATGCCGGTCAAGCGAGTTTTATCAAAACGGCCTAGACACGATGCAGCACCTAGTGGAGTGCCATTGTTGGCCTTCCCACAGCATAGGGCACACTACAATCTCATGAAGTCCAAGCCTTTTGGTATTATCCAGACAATTGAACGCAATGACCTAGAAGTTCTAGGATTGGCCGAGACCATGTCCGAATTAATCAATCATGATGGTTGGGACATAATTTTCTCAATTAATGATCCGGCTTACCTTGAGCTCACCTTGGAGGTCCTAAGCACAATCGAATTAGTAAGACCGTCCGGGATAAGTTTCCAAGTCTTTGGGACAATGCGCACCATTAGTGACACACAATAGGGTTGTTTCTTGGGCTTGTATGATGAGGGATTCGTGAACACACCCACATTTCATCATCTTCCTACAGATTTTCCGGCCACCATGACACACACACGGTTTTGGAATATAATCTCTGGTCGGCGCACGAATGAGTCAAGGAAAGCATCTTGTCTTCACAATCCCGCGCATCGATATATTCATGCACTCTTAAGTAGAAGTATTGGCGGCCGGGGTGATAGCACTGGGGTAATCACACGCTCCGGCTTACTCATGCTATACAGTATCATTGAGCGTTACCCGATCCACCTTGGTCACCTCTTTACCGAGTTGTTTGTTCATCAGGGTACTTACACACGCCTTGGATCTATTTTTGCTGGACCGTATATTACACGTATGATTCGAGGTATGGGTTTGATTGAGCACACCCGGGGCATGCACATTGTTGGTGGTTTTTCACCCTTGAGAATGGATACTATGTTTTCCATGGGGATGGTGGAGAAACGTGGTGACACATATGCCGTTATTCGGTACTCAGTCACAGGTGAGAGCATCACTGCTTCACCACAGTCCGATTCTGAGCCAAACGACGCACCACCTCTTGTTGAGCTTTGCCTTCAGGAGATTCAGGGCGAGATTCGTTCCCTTCGTCAAAGACATCAAGAGAATACTAAGACACTTAGACAGTTGGCAAGGGATATGCATGAAGTTCTCTCTTTTATGCATGGGTCTTCTTCATCCTCCGGCACCACCTCAGGAACTACCACATCCTTGGCACCTGCTGCACCTACTGACGATCACTACCTAGCCTAGGAGTAAGACTTTTATGAACTTGAGTTTATGTTTTGTATTTCGTATTGTTTTGTGGCTTGCTAGTTGAACTTCTTTTGTTAGCAAGGATTTATTCCCTGCTAGGCTTGTGTTACTTTTATTTTGACTAATATGTATGTTTTCCTTCCCCTTTGATTTCCTTAAGTGTCGTGATCACCTTGCTTATTTTTGTAGGACCTTTCAAGGATTGTGCCCCACCTACTTTACTCTTCGCTGGCCTTGTTGCCCACTGACTGCGCTTTCACTGCACAATCTTTATCAACCAAATGGGGTAGTCTCTTTACCCTTCCCTTTCATGCTTCATTTAATTATTATGAATTCTACACCATGTTCTGCTAATTAGTGTACATTGAGGGCAATGTACGATTCTAGGTGTGGGGATGGGTTATTTGCATGCTTACTTCACCAGTGATAGCTATGATTTATTGTTAAGAACCTCCTGGCTTGAATGAATGATAGTAATGAGTTGTAGTGTTATTTGTGCTTTAAGGAAGTCATGTTTTCTCTCTAGTGCTTTCTTCACAACTTTGACACAGAACTTCTACCTTGTTTGCCCCAGCTAACCCACTGCTTTGATTTAAAGTGTTAGAGTGGTAAATTTTTCCCTCAATGGTCTTTTAAGAGCTTTTGGTTCTTTTGTTCATTTTGCTTTATCCCTAAGTGAAGTTTTGCATGAAGGTGCTCATGAGACATGTATATATTTGTTATCTTAAAAAAAATTGAAAAATGAAAAAATGAGTCTATGTCAGTATTCCTCTGCTAATTTGGTATGAATGCGTCTATGTAGATTGTAATCGAGTAAGTTGGGTGACACTTGTGCCTAATCAGTATGTGCATCTCTCTGAAAGATTATAAGATATTTTGTGCAATCTACGTTAGGCGGACTCGGAAAAAAAAGGAAAAAAAAGTGCTTATTCTCCTGGACTCTATCATGCATTCACTTAGAAGCTAAAGTATTGACTGTGAACCAAAGGACTCTTGACTTTCCATTGAAGGTGTCTTTAACATTTCGAACACCAGTAGTCATTAAATGTGGCGTGAATAGGGAGAGCGAGGGATGAAGTATACACACACTCATGAGGAAAGCACTCTAGAGGAATAATGACTATCTCTACTAAGTTGGTTATTGTGCAACTCATTTTCTTGATTTCATCTCATCCGTGCCTGTGGGGTTCTTCACTGTTTGAGCTTGAGGTCGTATATTTAGCCGTTTATCTTCTTGCCCCTATTCTTTCATGTGTGTTTGCTTGGGGACAAGCAAACGCTTAGGTGTGGGGATGTTTGATAAACACCTAAATGTATATATTTTATACGTATTAATCTTGTATTATGTGTATGTATCTTAATGAATTGATGCCCGTTTAAGTCTAAATTGGTTATTTCGGTGTTGCAGATCTTAAATGGGCCGAACGAAGCTCAAAAATGCAAATTGGATGAATTCGACATCAAAAACGGCATTTTTGGGGTATTGACACTGTAGCTGGCATTCGGCTGTGAGCTTCACGGGGTCCATGCGCCCACATGGGTGCCAGTGAGGTTTGCTGGAATTTCAAAACTCTCGGTACTTCAGCAGAAATAATGTAGCAAAAACACTGTAGCTGAGTAATGTAGCACGACACCTTTTCTGGGCAAAATGGCAGTGAGCTTCACGAGCTCCATGTGCTCGCATGGAGCCCGTATGGACCTGACGGGGTATATATTGGACTGAATTTCTAGGGCAAAAGGGTGACGTTTTTTGGAGAAAGCTTTTTGGGGAGTTCTTGGAGCTGACTTTCACCAGTTCAGAGGAGGTAAGATCACATGTTTTGGAGAAGGGGAATCAAAGGGAGAAGCTTTTTATGCCATTTGTAGTTGATTTCATGGACCTATTATTTGTATTTGTTTGCATGGACGAGTAGACCCCAAGGTCACCAGATGCCGATGAACCTTGGGGTGAACTTGTGTATTTGGATGATCTAATTTTGTCTATTGCAATTTTTATGTGTTTGTGATTCATTCTTGGTGCATTTGATGTGTTGCTTATATGAGAACTCTGTAAACCAACCCCTAGGTTGTACTTGGTAGCGTGACCATCGCCCTTGTACTAGACACACCAAGTTTGGAAGGGATTCATGTACGAATACGCCGTGACCATCGGGTATTTTGTACCCCTCCAACATTAGGGCTAGACCAAGTTGTGTTCCGGCTCTAATTAGAGATTTATCCCTTGTTAATGCAATCGTATGAGGATTTGATCGGAAGAAATTCTGTATCAATACTTATACTAGATTAGGGGTCAATTGCCGTGACCATCGGGTTGATCTAATTTAGGAAATCTCTAGGTCCAAACCTTCAATTGCATGACATTCTTAGCATCCTTTACATTTCAGTAGCCCCTAGGGAATCCGCATCCGTGACCATTTCATTCCCCTGATTTTATACCCTTGCCTTGTTTTAGACTCCACTTGTAGTTCTTTCATTTTAATTAATAGATTAGAGAACCCCTTCGAATCTTTCGGCTAGACAATACGCGAAGAGGAAGTAAGGGTAGATCCTTGGGCCCTGGAAATATGACCCTCTTGTGTTCGCATGACAGGTATTACTTGATGACTCTGTGCTCTTGCGGATCGTGCACCACTGACCTGACTACCCAATAGGTTGGAATCCATCAGTGCTTAACCCCAATCTCACATTCTAACTTTTTGCTGCAAATGAGGGTAGGTGTTATTAAAATACTTTCATGCAAGGCAATCAGAACAATGGCGCATAACCTCTTCTTCAGTCTCATGTTCAGCATGCCATCTCATTTCTTTTGCTGTTGCATTTGATGCATGATTGTTTCCCTTCAAGTGTACGGGATCGCCAAGTAATACCTCGTGTGAAAACACGAGGATCATATTCCACGGGGCTAAGGATCTTCTATTACTCCTTCTCGAACTATTATCTAGCCTAAGATCTTAAGTGATGGAATTTACTCTACTAGATACAATTAAAGCTAAATGCAAGATTTCCAACAAATTAGAGAAAACAAGCAATGAGCAAGCAAGAAAATCAATGTAATGCAAAGGCCTATGGATGTGAATCCCCTTGAGGGATTATCATGATACATGGATGATGAACAAAAGATGGAAGGGTAATTTGGACCAAGAGATTTTTAGATTAGAATAACCACAATTTCTCGGCGATTGAATCCTAATCCCATACAAATGTTGATAGGAATTTCTTCCAAACCCACATTCCTACGATTGCATTAAGTACAAGGAAATCTCAAAATAGGGATAAACTCATCCTAAGTTCACCCCTACAACATGGAGGGTTACCAACACCCAATTTCTCGGCGTGATGATGCAAGTATCCCTTCTAATCCATTCATGATCTAATACATGTGAGTAGGTCACATCTACATGCATCACTCATAAAAGAACTACGGATTTCTCCTTAGTGTAGCACTTAGCACGAAAACAATGGATCAAATCTCAAAATAACCCAAGAATGGAATTAACAAGTAATCATCCAAGATACATAATAAAACCCCCCAAGGTTCACCAACACCCGGTGGCCTTGGGGGTCTAGTGTGTCATCATCTCACAACAAGCAACACAATCAAGTAAAACTCAAAGCAAAAGCATAATGATACTCCCAAGATGAAATGGTGAAGGAGGGGGTAGAGAATGTGCCAAATGACGCTTCCCCCACCAAAGGAATGCTGAATGACGCTTTCTCTAGCCGGGGGCTCCTTCCTTCAAATCGTTGTTGATTTCCCCTTGAATGATGTTATCTTCTTACCTTGAGAGCCTTTGACCTTGCCCTTGAATGATCTCCTCGTTTCCTTGCCCTTCTTCTTCTTCTTCTTCTTCTTCTTCTTCTTCTTCTTCTTCTTCTTCTTCTTCTTCCCAAGGTTGCTCAAGGTCTCCCAAGAAGCCTCTCAAATCTGTCTAGAAAAAGTCCTCCTGTTCTGCCCTAAAAGTCTGCTTTTATACTCCCCATTGCATACGGGCCATATAGGGGTCGCATGGGGGCCATATAACACTCAAAAACCTAAATTCTCGCTTCATATAGGGTGTATACGGGGTCCATACGGCCTCCAGACTGGGTGGTATGGGGCCCGTATGAAATTCTGGGCAGACAACTTCTACATTGTTGCTACAGTAACTTCGCTACAGTAACTCAGCTACAGTTCTTTGGGACTGTTTTCTTCTCTTTTCGCCTAAATGATATCATCGTGTTCTCCATTGCTTTCTTGTTCCCTACAAAGCAAATAGTAGATGATTAAGCGCAAAAACGGGCATCAAATCTCACAAAATACATGCAAAGTGTATAAGATACATATATGAAGATACCTACATTTAGACACTTATCAAAGCACATAATCTTTGTAGCCTTGCCGTTAACGGAAAGTAATACATTTTCTTATATGGATTTTTTTTTTTATATATATGAGCTACCTTGTCGGCACTTATACCTAGGATGCTCAGGATGCTCACCAATTTTGCAACTCATTAGTTCACTGTCTCCTTCCCAGTATATTATGCATCCATTAAGACAACAATGAATTTTCTCAACCGGCAGACCCAAGCCTTGAACTAACTTCTTTGTGCTATAAAAGTTACTTGGTATTGCATTA